>NC_084580.2:22422500-22635000 GCF_033978685.3 Nerophis lumbriciformis
TGTTTAAAGTTAAAAGTAAAGTATCAATGATTGTCACACACACACACACTAGGTGTGGCGAAATTATTCCCTGCATTTGACCCATCACCCTTGATCACCCCCTGGGAGGTGAGGGGAGCAGTGAACAGCAGCGGTGGTCGCGCCCGGGAATCATTTTTGGTGATTTAACCCCCAATTCCAACCCTTGATGCTGAGTGCCAAGCAAGGAGGTAATGGCTCCCATTATTTATAGTCTTTGGTATGACTCGGGCGTCACGGTGGCAGAGGGGTTAGTGCATCTGCCTCACAATACGAAGGTCCTGAGTAGTCTTCGGTTCAGTCCCGGGCTCGGGATCTTTCTGTGTGGAGTTTGCATGTTCTCCCCGTGACTGCGTGGGTTCCCTCCAGGTACTCCGGCTTCCTCCCACTTCCAAAGACATGCACCTGGGGATAAGTTGATTGGCAACACTAAATTGGCCCTAGTGTGTGAATGTGAGTGTGAATGTTGTCTGTCTATCTGTGTTGGCCCTGCGATGAGGTGGCGACTTGTCCAGGGTGTACCCCGCCTTCCGCCCGATTGTAGCTGAGATAGGCTCCAGCGCCCCCCGCGACCCCAAAAGGGAATAAGCGGTAGAAAATGGATGGATGGATGGATGGTATGACTCGGCCGGGGTTTGAACTCATTTACTTTTTGATATCGATATGAAACACAAAGCTGTTTGGCTGATGAAGATTAAGTCTAATAAACAAGCTTTGTTCTTCAACAACAACCACGTACTTCAGTGCAACAGTTTGGCCAACAAAAATAAGGAGGAGTGATGCCTCTCACATCTAACACACAATCTTTGTGCCTCACTGACAATTCAGCCAGCGATCAATTCGATGAGATGACTAGGGTTGCCCCGATCCGATATTTGGATCGGATCGGCCGCCGATATGTGCCAAATAATGCGTATCGGCAAGGCATAGGAAAATGCCGATCCAGATCCAGTTTTTTTTAAAGGGGAACATTATCACCAGACCTATGTAAGCGTCAATATATACCTTGATGTTGCAGAAAAAAGACCATATATTTTTTTAACCGATTTCCGAACTCTAAATGGGTGATTTTTGGCGAATTAAACGCCTTTCTATTATTCGCTCGTCACATCGGGAAGCAATCCGCCATTTTCTCAAACACCGAGTCAAATCAGCTCTGTTATTTTCCGTTTTTTCGACTGTTTTCCGTACATTGGAGACATCATGCCTCGTCGGTGTGTTGTCGGAGGGTGTAACAACACGAACAGGGACGGATTCACTTTGCACCAGTGGCCCAAAGATGCCAAAGTGGCAAGAAATTGGACGTTTGTTCCGCACACTTTACCGACGAAAGCTATGCTACGACAGAGATGGCAAGAATGTGTGGATATCCTGCGACACTCAAAGCAGATGCATTTCCAACGATAAAGTCAAAGAAATCTGCCGCCAGACCCCCATTGAATCTGCCGGAGTGTGTGAGCAATTCAGGGACAAAGGACCTCGGTAGCATGGCAAACAATGGCGGCAGTTTGTTCCCGCAGACGAGCGAGCTAAACCCCCTGGATGTCTTGGCTCACACCGTCCCTTATGCCACCGAAGATGATCAAGAGAAGAATATCGACCCTAGCTTCCCTGGCCTGCTGACATCAACTCCAAAACTGGACAGATCAGCTTTCAGGAAAAGAGAGCGGATCAGAGTATGTCTACAGAATATATTAATTGATGAAAATTGGGCTGTCTGCACTCTCAAAGTGCATGTTGTTGCCAAATGTATTTCATATGCTGTAAACCTAGTTCATAGTTGTTAGTTTCCTTTAATGCCAAACAAACACATACCAATCGTTGGTTAGAAGGCGATCGTCGAATTCGTCCTCGCTTTCTCCCGTGTCGCTGGCTGTCGTGTCGTTTTCGTCGATTTCGCTTGCATACGGTTCAAACCGATATGGCTCAATAGCTTCAGTTTCTTCTTCAATTTCGTTTTCGCTACCTGCCTCCACACTACAACCATCCGTTTCAATACATGCGTAATCTGTTGAATCGCTTAAGCCGCTGAAATCCGAGTCTGAATCCGAGCTAATGTCGCTATAGCTTGCTGTTCTATGCTCCATGTTTGTTTGTGTTGGCTTCACTATGTGACGTCACAGGAAAATGGACGGGTGTATATAACGATGGTTAAAATCAGGCACTTTTAAGCTTTTTTTAGGGATATTGCGTGATGGGTAAAATTTTGAAAAAAACTTCGAAAAATAAAATAAGCCACTGGGAATTGATTTTTAATGGTTTTAACCATTCTGAAATTGTGATAATGTTCCCCTTTAAATTCCGGTCCGTGTTTTCCAACGCACCGATTTAAATAAACATTCCACTTTTCTGCTGCTCCCTAATTTCCGTTCCGCATCTTCCAGCACACCTTCAACACATCCACAGGTCTGTGTCCTAACCGTTTAGACGGCCATGTGATCTAAAAGTTACCGGTAAAAATGTCAGCTGTCTCTGTGCGATATAGAAAATGACCATATCGTGATATTGGAGTATACGTTCTCACGCAGTTGCTTTTAGCTGCTGGCATTACATGACAGGCTCTTCTCACTCTTTCCCGTGTCTCCTTCTCACAGACAGCAAGCGCATCTTCTTACACACGTCACATACTGTCACGTCATACGTCACATACTGTCACGTCATACGTCACATACGTATACGCCCTCTCCCAGCAGAGAGGTAGCAACATGGCTAATGTTAGCTGTGATGCTAGCGCAGCTGTGCGAGTGGTAATACGAATGAAGGAAGAATTAATTAATTCCCCCCAAAAACAGCAGGGGGTCCATCGTCTGGCGGTGGTTTGGCTTCAAGTGGGAATATGTCGAACAGACAACCGTAATTTGTCAAGTGTGGGGAAAAAGCATTGCTACAAAAAGTAGCATTACTGCTAATATGTAGCATCATTTAAAAAGTCCCCTGCTAGAAAATGAAGAGTGTTTAAAACTCCGCACGTCAACATCTCCATTCGGTGCCACACGTCCACACCATCAAAATGCCGAGGCAAACATTTCCACATCAACACCGTATGAAAAAAATAGTGATTTTTTTAGTTGTGATTTCCTTCTCTGCATGAAAGTTTAAATGTAGCATATATTAATGCAGTATGAAGAAGAATGTTTTAATGTAGACACATAGAATCATCATACTGCTGTGATTATATGCATCAAGTGTTCATTCAAGGCTAAGGCAAAATATCCACATATATATCGTGTATCGCAATATGGCCTTAAAATATCGCGATATTAAAAAAAGGCCATATCGCCCAGCCCTAGTTCAATGATGCCATTTCTGTTTGTCGTGTGTAATTTTGTCTATTTTGTGTTTATCCTTGAATAAACAGGTCAGTTTCTTGTTACCAACCATTGTGTATTATTCAAACTCACCTAATTCAGCTGGCTAGTTGTTATCAAGAGTACTAAAACCCTTTTCAACATCATTCTGACAACTAAGTAGGCTAAATAACTTTAAACTTTAAAGGCCTACTGAAAGCCACTACTACCGACCACGCAGTCTGATAGTTTATATATCAATGATGAAATCTTAACATTGCAACACATGCCAATAGCTTACTAAAGTGCAATTTTAAATTTCGCGCAAAATATCCAGCTGAAAACGTCTCGGTATGATGACGTCAGCGCGTGACGTCACGGATTGTAGAGGACATTTTGGGACAGCTATTAAGTCGTCTGTTTTCATCGCAAAATTCCACAGTATTCTGGACATCTGTGTTGGTGAATCTTTTGCAATTTGTTCAATGAACAATGGAGACAGCAAAGAAGAAAGCTGTAGGTGGGAAGCGGTGTATTGCGGCCGACTGCAGCAACACAAACACAGCCGGTGTTTCATTGTTTACATTCCCGGAAGATGACAGTCAAGCTTTACCATTGGCCTGTGGAGAACTGGGACAACAGAGACTCTTACCAGGAGGACTTTGACTTGGATATGCAGACACGGTACCGTTAGTACGCATGCAGCTGCGGCTTCCAAACATTTGATCGCTTGCCCGTACGTGCGTGCCGCTATGTGCATGTCACGTACGTAACTTTGGGGACTTTGGGGAAATATATGTGCTGTATGAACTTTGGGGAGGTGAACGGTACTTTGGGCTGTGGGATTGAGTGTGTTGTGCAGGTGTTTGAGTTGTATTGGCGGGTTATATGGACGGGAGGGGGGAGGTGTTTGTTATGCGGGATTAATTTGTGGCATATTAAATATAAGCCTGGTTGTGTTGTGGCTAATAGAGTATATATATGTCTTGTGTTTATTTACTGTTTTAGTCATTCCCAGCTGAATATCAGGTCCCACCCGCCTCTCACAGCATCTTCCCTATCTGAATCGCTCCCACTGCCCTCTAGTCCTTCACTCTCACTTTCCTCATCCACAAATCTTTCATCCTCGCTCAAATTAAAGGGGAAAGGATAAGGTTAGGTGGGATATAGCCTGGATAACCTTAGCCAGCTTTGTGTAGAAGGAGCCTCAGTATTGGTCGCAATCAGTTAGCTATGATCGCAAAAGCTTAACGCACCATACAAACACTCACAATGTGACTGATATAGTGTAAAAAATATGAAAGACCATCTCAAAAAACCGAATAGAATTTTACAGATTTTTCGCTCAGAATGCATATAGGTAAAATAATGTGGGATTTGTAATGTTCACTACGAACGATAAAACACTGAATATTAAAGGGGAACATTATCACAATTTCAGAATGGTTAAAACCATTAAAAATCAGTTCCCAGTGGCTTATTATATTTTTCGAAGTTTTTTTCAAAATTTTACCCATCACGCAATATCCCTAAAAAAAAGCTTCAAAGTGCCTGATTTTAACCATCGTTATATACACCCGTCCATTTTCCTGTGACGTCACATAGTGATGCCAACACAAACAAACATGGCGGAAAGAACAGCAAGCTATAGCGACATTAGCTCGTATTCAGACTCGGATTTCAGCGGCTTAAGCGAGTCAACAGATTACGCATGTATTGAAACGGATGGTTGTAGTGTGGAGGCAGGTAGCGGAAACGAAATTGAAGAAGAAACTGAAGCTATTGAGCCATATCGGTTTGAACCGTATGCAAGCGAAAACGAGGAAAACGACACGACAGCCAGCGACACGGGAGAAAGCGAGGACGAATTCGGCGATCGCCTTCTAACCAACGATTGGTAAGTGTTTGTTTGGCATTAAAGGAAACTAACAACTATGAACTAGGTTTACAGCATATGAAATACATTTGGCAACAACATGCACTTTGAGAGTGCAGACAGCCCAATTTTCATCAATTAATATATTCTGTAGACATACCCTCATCCGCTCATCAGCAGGCCAGGGAAGCTAGGGTGGATATTCTTCTCTTGATCATCTTCGGTGTGAGCCAAGACATCCAGGGGGTTTAGCTCGCTCGTCTGCGGGAACAAACTGCCGCCATTGCTTGCCGTGCTACCGAGGTCCTTTGTCCCTGAATTGCTCACACACTCCGGCAGATTCAATGGGGGTCTGGCGGCAGATTTCTTTGACTTTATCGTTGGAAATGCATCTGCTTTGAGTGTCGCAGGATATCCACACATTCTTGCCATCTCTGTCGTAGCATAGCTTTCGTCGGTAAAGTGTGCGGAACAAACGTCCAATTTCTTGCCACTTTCGCATCTTTGGGCCACTGGTGCAACTTGAATCCGTCCCTGTTCGTGTTGTTACACCCTCCGACAACACACCGACGAGGCATGATGTCTCCAAGGTACGGAAAACAGTCGAAAAAACGGAAAATAACAGAGCTGATTTGACTCGGTGTTTGAGAAAATGGCGGATTATAGAAAGGCGTTTAATTCGCCAAAATTCACCCATTTAGAGTTCGGAAATCGGTTAAAAAAATATATGGTCTTTTTTCTGCAACATCAAGGTATATATTGACGCTTACATAGGTCTGGTGATAATGTTCCCCTTTAAATGGTGGCATTGTGTGTGTGGACAAGGATAAGGTTAGGTGGGATTTACCCTGGATAACCTTAGCCAGCTTTGTGTAGAAGGAGCCTCAGTATTGGTCGCAATCAGTTAGCTATGATCGCAAAAGCTTAACGCACCATACAAACACTCACAATGTGACTGATATATAGGGATGATGCTCGAAACCGATTTTCCCGGTTGTTCGATAAGAAAAGAACCGAGTCTTCGGACTCGAATCCCTTTTTGAGAACCGGTACCCGTTATCGAGACCACTATAGTAAAGAAAAATAGTTGGTTCTTTATTCAAATTCCTGGGAATGAATCCCAAATGGGCAATGTTATGCCCATTTGATTGTAGACTCTTACTGACACCTTGTGGCGATATGAAAATACTACGCGTCATTAGTCTGGCCACTTCCGGGTTGGCGAGTCAGTTCAGTTCATGAGACAATTGAGAAGTAGACAAGTTGTGTTAGCTCTTACAAGCCTTGGAAAAGATACGTCTGTAAGTAAACTGTTTACCTTGTTTATGTAACTCAATATTAAGGTGGAAAGTGGTTAAATTTAAAACTAAGATGTTTATTGAAAAACGATTTTTGTGCACTGTTTCAATGGATGATTTGAGGACTTAAAATGGCTGCCAGTCGTGTATTTCCACCATCGAAATAGTTTCAACACTCAGAAGTATTTGTTTGATGATATTACTGTATATTTGTGTGAAGCTAATATTTACCTATTGTGTATTAAATTTGAGTATGTTAATTGAATCACATATCTTATACATTTGTCATTGTGTGTATTTCAGTTTAAAAAAAATAAATAAATAACAGTCCAGTGCAAGACAAAAGTAAAGATAGGAAAAGACAAAACAAGATCAACAACAAAAACCTTACAAATTCAATAGGTCCTTATGTCCCATTGCAAAAGGACTCCCGTTGGGATTCCTTTTACAATGGGCCATGCGGGCCCTAATAAAAAGCCTAAATGGATTAATCTGCTGTGGAACTTTATTAGACGTCTTGGATTGTTTGTTAGCTGTCTGCCTGTATGTGTAGTTAGTAGAGATGCGTGGATAGGCAATTATTTAATCCGCAACCGCATCACAAAAGTCGTCAACCATCCGCATCCACCCGAACTAACATTTAATCAAAACCGCACCCGCCCGCACCCGCCCGTTGTTATATATCTAATATAGACGATGCAAGGCATTAGTGAGGTTATAAAGCTTTTGCCTGTTAAAGAAAGGAGACTGATCCAATGCAGTAGAGACATTCAATGCGTGCCACGCTGTCACGGCCCAGACGCACACCAGTGCGCAATCATCTGGGAGCCACTCAAACTGCTGCAGGCAGCTGCGTTCTATCTTGTTTTAACATCCTGTGGCACTCTTCTGGGATCACGGCAGACAAAACTGCTCATGCTCAGGGTGTTTGTGGAGGTTCGGGGTTTTGCACAAATGTGATGTACCATGTTAGATGTCCCGGTTTTGTGACTGTCGTAGACATAAACAGCGTCGCAGCTCTTGCAAATCACGTAGCCAGCATTACTATCATCCTGATTTACAACCTCATAAAAACGAGTCCACGCTGAACTTTTCTGGCCTTTTTTCCCCCTGGTCTTTAGTATTCCCTTTTTTAGTTTGTCACGTACCACGTTTGCTGCCGGCGTTGCCATCTCTTTTTTTTTTTTTTTTCTTCTGTTGTGGCATATGCTGCAGGTGCCTGCTCGTTTTTCGTATGTGGGTAACAGCATTTAACTATGTATATATATTTCCCAATTGGTTTAACTGCCACCCGCCTGAATCTATTTAAAATCTAATTTTTAAAAATTTCAACCGCCCGACCCGACCCGCGGATAAAATCTAATTTTTTTTATTTCAACCGCCCGACCCGCGGACTCCGCGGTTGTGTCCGCAAACCGCGCCTCTCTAGTAGTTAGTATGTTCCAATAGTAGAAACTTTTTGGAGAGCTGTATTATTTTCAGTTTTGTGCCCAAGGGACTGATTTTATTTAACACTATATTATTATTTATACACCTATAGTGATCACAGAGACAGGTTGTTTTTGTGTTACTGTATATATTTGTTTTTCTGAAAAATCCCACTTAATATACTTTGGGTAACAACAGTCAATATGTATTTATTTTATTTTTTTAGGGGGGTAACAGTCAATATTTATTTATTTTAATTTATTTTTTTCTTATAAAATAAAAGTGAGCTTTTGTTAAACCAAATATTGTGTTTTTTTTCCATATACAACAACCTATCTGGATTCGATAAGAGAATCGATAAGGAATCGGTTCGATAGGAGGATTCAATAATAGGCTCGAACTCGATCATTTCTTATCAAACATCATCCCTACTGATATAGTGTAAAAAATATGAAAGACCATCTCAAAAAACCGAATAGAATTTGACAGATTTTTCGCTGAGAATGCATATAGTAGGTAAAATAATGTGGGATTTGTAATGTTCACTACGATTGATAAAACACTGAATATTAAGAACACAAACGTCTCTCCTGTTTATTTCTCAGAAGACGGTCTCGAAATCAATTTTTTTTTACAATAAAGCAAAATGTAACAAATATGCAACGAACACAGCTAAACATGAACGCAAAGAACAAAAAAAAACACCCACAGGTTCATATAATAAAAATCCATATAATGTCACTTTTCTGCAGAACAGAACTTTGCTGTAGAAATCTGCTTCTGTCTCCCTCCCTGACACTCACGTCTCCAGCTGGCTGCGGTAAACAAACCCTTCCCTTTCTGTTTCTTGCCTCATCTGCTGGGAGCAGCTGTGACGTGACCGTAATAACCTGTTTCACTCAAAAGCACAGATCCCAACCATTGTAGTTCAAGACTTGGCGGTCATTTTAAAACATATCGTATTGATTTCTCCCTAACTTCATAATTTGCCCAGAACTGGTCTAAATGAAAGCAAAACAGGCGTCATCTTACAAACCCTGTTTCCATATGAGTTGGGAAATTGTGTTAGATGTAAATATAAACAGAATACAATGATTTGCTAATCATTTTCAACCCATATTCAGTTGAATATGCTACAAAGACAACATATTTGATGTTCAAACTCATAAACATTTTTTTTGCAAATAATCATTAACCTTAGAATTTGATGCCAGCAACACGTGACAAAGAAGTTGGGAAAGGTGGCAATAAATGCTGATAAAGTTGAGGAATGCTCATCAAACACTTATTTGGAACATCCCACAGGTGAACGGGCAAATTGGGAACAGGTGGGTGCCATGATTGGGTATAAAAGTAGATTCCATGAAATGCTCAGTCATTCACAAACAAGGATGGGGCGAGGGTCACCACTTTGTCAACAAATGCGTGAGCAAATTGTTGAACAGTTTAAGAAAAACCTTTCTCAACCAGCTATTGCAAGGAATTTAGGGATTTCAGCATCTACGCTCCGTAATATCATCAAAGGGTTCAGAGAATCTGGAGAAATCACTGCACGTAAGCAGCTAAGCCCGTGACCTTCGATCCCTCAGGCTGTACTGCATCAACAAGCGACATCAGTGTGTAAAGGATATCACCACATGGGCTCAGGAACACTTCAGAAACCCACTGTCAGTAACTACAGTTGGTCGCTACATCTGTAAGTGCAAGTTAAAACTCTCCTATGCAAGGCGAAAACCGTTTATCAACAACACCCAGAAACGCCGTCGGCTTCGCTAGGCCTGAGCTCATCTAAGATGGACTGATACAAAGTGGAAAAGTGTTCTGTGGTCTGACGAGTCCACATTTCAAATTGTTTTTGGAAACTGTGGACGTTGTGTCCTCCGGACCAAAGAGGAAAAGAACCATCCGGATTGTTATAGGCGCAAAGTTGAAAAGCCAGCATGTGTGATGGTATGGGGGTGTATTAGTGCCCAAGACATGGGTAACTTACACATCTGTGAAGGCGCCATTAATGCTGAAAGGTACATACAGGTTTTGGAGCAACATATGTTGCCATCCAAGCAACGTTACCATGGACGCCCCTGCTTATTTCAGCAAGACAATGCCAAGCCACGTGTTACATCAACGTGGCTTCAAAGTAAAATAGTGCGGGTACTAGACTGGCCTGCCTGTAGTCCAGACCTGTCTCCCAGTGAAAATGTGTGGCGCATTATGAAGCCTAAAATAGCACAAGGGAGACCCCCGGACTGTTGAACAACTTAAGCTGTACATCAAGCAAGAATGGGAAAGAATTCCACATGAGAAGCTTAAAAAATGTGTCTCCTCAGTTCCCAAACGTTTACTGAGTGTTGTTAAAAGGAAAGGCCATGTAACACAGTGGTGAACATGCCCTTTCCCTTTACTTTGGCACGTGTTGCAGCCATGAAATTCTAAGTTAATTATTATTTGCAAAAAAAAAATAAAGTTTATCAGTTTGAACATCAAATATGTTGTCTTTGTAGCATATTCAATTGAATATGGGTTGAAAAGGATTTGCAAATCATTGTATTCCGTTTATATTTACATCTAACACAATTTCCCAACTCATAAGGAAACGGGGTTTGTATTTGGCCAACATGTCGACTGTACTCCAGCCCACCCATCCATTTTCTACCGCTTGTCACTACACCCTGTACAAGATCTCCAGTGTCTCTAAAGAATAAGCGGAAAATCATCCCAATTCTTGTCAACCAGCAGGGTGAGCTGGTCACTAGTTGGCTGTCATGTAGTACATTATTTCTTGTGTGAGTATGACTTTGTCATGTCTGTGTTGATCATGTTTTTGTTTGGCCATGTGCTGTTTGGTTTTGGACACTTTTTAGTTCCTGCTTTTCACTCCCTTGTCTTGTTTCCATGGTTACCCATTAGTTTCACCTGTTCCACGTTTGGACTCATTGTGCACTCTTGTTTGTCACCATAGCAACCCATTAGTTTTCACCTGCCCTCACGACTCACGCACCTGTCTTTAATCATGCCACTATTATTTAAACCGATTTGTTGCCAGGAAGTCTCCCTGGCGACATCACACCCCTGACACACACCTGACACTCTACTTCATGCTCAGTTCACGCTGCTTTCTTCATAGTCCATGCCAAGTAAGTTTTTGTTTATTAATGCCACAGTTATTGTTTTTGTTTCATTGTTCATAGTTTCTGCCATTGTGCAAGTTTTTTTTGTTTATAGTCAAGTTTTGTACTTCCGCCCTTGTTTCGTTTGTTCTTTTTTTGATAACATTAATTGAAATCATGTACTCCCCTTCACGCCACGTATGGTCCAAATCATTTGCACCAAGGGAGAACAAATCACGCCACAGTCCAAGTCTTGACAGACTTATTCAGAGAGCAAACGGCACACTTTCACATATGGCGTTTACGACGTATGGGTATTACATACCTGCTAACTACTCCGGTTTTCCCGTAATTAGTACGGTTTTCATCAACCTATTCCGGGTTACGGTTGCAGTGATAAAAAATACGTTTTTTCATTAATTAAAAACATTTTTTTTTTTAAAGTTTTATTCACGAAATCGCGTAACAACAATGACAATCGACACTGCTCCCCGTAACTTCCTATCGAGCCATTCCGAATGCCATGCGCGAGGCTATTTATAGCACCGCTGCCAAGCACGAGGCACCAGTTGCCATTGTTTCCAAACGAGCGAACGATCATGGAATCAGCCGGAGAAAAATCGCAAACGAGTCTTAAACCGAAAAGAAAACTGCAGTCATTCCGTGAAGAATATTCAAAAGCCTATCCGGGAATAATGATCCGTTCCAAAAAGGGTGAAAACTACGCGAATTGCACCTTGTGCAGACAAGATTTTTCGATCGGACACGGAGGAATTAGCGATGTAAAAGACCACGTTGGGACAAAAAAACACAAGTCTAATGCCGTTGCTAGCGATACAAGTGGAAAACTTTCAACGTTTTTCGGATTTTAGCCACAAAAAGGTAATGACACCAATGTTATCTATTGGAATTGTTTAGTACTGTTATACTGTTAAAAGTGTTTGTACTAATTTATGCTTTCAAGTCCAAGTTGAAGAAATCTTGTTAAATGTTGACAGCATAACTACCAAAATACAGAAGTATGTCCTTAATATTTTTGCAGTGCTATTTCTGTTGAAAAGGTTAAATGATTACATTAGAGATGTGATGTGCCACTTTTCAAGTGTCTGATGGCTTAAATTAATTTTCATGAATTTTTCATATTTTGAATTCTTTTGAAAGGCTTACAAAAAAACTACATTTGAATTGTAATTCCATGCTATTGACAGGACTATTAATTTGAATGAAGTTAGCTTACCATGTTTACAGTATGATAATTGTGATAGAAATGTGAATTTTAGGCACAGAATATTTTTTACAATTGAACAAGGCAGTAGATTATACAAGCTTGGACAGAAAGTTAATAATGACACCAATTTCTTTTTTAATGGAATTGTTTAGTACTGTTTTACCATTTGTTTACTGTAAAAAGTGTTTATACTGTTTATACTTTCAATGAACAAATTGAAGTCTTGTGAAAGGTTGACAGGATAACTGGCATTAACTGTCAAAATAATTTCAAACTATTGAAGTTAGCTTACAGAATAAACATGTCAATCAACCCATATGATTTTTGCTGTAATATTTTTGTTTTGAAAAGTCACTGTGACTGATAGAAAAGTGATGGTTTTAGCATCATTTTAACCTGTCTGAATGCTAATAATCATTTTGCGTCGGGGGGCGAAGCCTGAACCCCCCACCAGGACTTTGTCCTGGACCTACCGGGGCCTGCGGCCCCTGGACCCTGGCTACTAGGTTTTTCTGATTTCAAAAGTTGGCAGGTATGTAAATGCCGAAGTTTTATTTACGGAGGCAATAATTGAGCATGGACTTCCAATCGCACTGGCTGATCACATGGGACAGTTATTTCGAAAAATGTTTCCCGACTCGAAAATCGCCAAAAAATATGGATGTGGTCGAACCAAAACATCAAACATTATTCAGTGTCTTGGAACAGAATCCCCAAAAAGTATCGCCGATGTCATGAAAAGTCACTGTGACTGATAGAAAAGTGATGGTTTTAGCAACATTTTAACCTGTCTGAATGCTAATAATCATTTTGCGTCGGCCCCCCTGAGCCCCCCACCAGGACTTTGTCCTGGACCTACCGGGGCCTGCGGCCCCTGGACCCTGGCTACTAGGTTTTTCTGATTTCAAAATTTGGCAGGTATGATGTTGTTGCCAAATGTATTTCATATGCTGTAAACCTAGTTCATAGTTGTTAGTTTCCTTTAATGCCAAACAAACACATACCAATCGTTGGTTAGAAGGCGATCGCCGAATTGGTCCTCGCTTTCTCCCGTGTCGCTGGCTGTCGTGTCGTTTTCGTCGGTTTCGCTTGCATACGGTTCAAACCGATATGGCTCAATAGCTTCAGTTTCTTCTTCAATTTCGTTTTCGCTACCTGCCTCCACACTACAACCATCCGTTTCAATACATGCGTAATCTGTTGAATCGCTTAAGCCGCTGAAATCTGAGTCTGAATCCGAGCTAATGTCGCTATAGCTTGCTGTTCTTTCCGCCATGTTTGTTTGTATTGGCATCACTATGTGACGTCACAGGAAAATGGACGGGTGTATATAACGATGGTTAAAATCAGGCACTTTGAAGCTTTTTTTAGGGATATTGCGTGATGGGTAAAATTTTGAAAAAAACTTCGAAAAATAAAATAAGCCACTGGGAACTGATTTTTAATGGTTTTAACCCTTCTGAAATTGTGATAATGTTCCCCTTTAAGGATGTCCATCCATCCATTTTCTACCGCTTGTCCCTTTTATGTGTTTATGTAAATGAATTGGATTGGACCTTCGTCTTGGAAGGCATTTCCCGTCATGTCTGTGTAATCATGTTTTGTTTTAAGTCATTTTTTGTTTAGTTATAGGACTCTTTTAGTTTCTGGCTTTTCACTCCCTTGTCTTGTTTCCATGATTACCCCATTAGCTTCACCTGTTCCACGTTTGGACTCATTGTGCACTCTTGATTGTCACCATAGCAACCCATTAGTTTTCACCTCTCACGTCACGCACCTGTTTCACGTTTTGAGTCACGCACCTGTTTTCGTTAATCATGTCTGTAATATTTAAGTTCAGTGTTTTCAGTTTGTCTTTCTGGTGACACCCTCCACATTTATGCTTCTGCACACTCTCCACACAGCCTTAAGACCCTTGCTGCTATTTTTTCATGTCCATCGTTCACACTGCTCCTTTTTGTCCATGCCGAGTAAGTTTTGTTTATTATTGCCACAGTTAGTGTTTTTTGTTGTTCATAGTTTTTGCCTTTGTGCAAGTATTCGGTTTCATAGTTTGTTCTCCGCCATTGTGCGCGCCTTTTGTTTACTTCCTGTTTTTGTAGTTTAAATAAAAATGTACTTACATTCCCGTCTCGCCCGAGCCAACTTTCCGTTGCATCCCGGAAAAGCATACACCCAAGACCAAGTCTTGACATTTCCCTGAAGGTCTTCATGGGTGAGCTGGAAGTACCCTTGTTGCTGTGACGGGCAACTGATGATATTGTGGAATCTTATGTGTGACGGACAATGTTTTATGTGACTGAGCAAAGCTGGACGTTTCTAAAGCATGTGTTTGTCTTCTCGTGTACCGCAGACCTCGATGAAGAACATCATCTCCATGAGCAGGAGGAGGAACCACAGCCCCTCCACATTAAAAAGGAAGCGGTGGAGCCCCAGTCTTCCCACATTAAAGAGGAAGAGGAGGAACACAGCATCAGTCAGGAGGGAGATCATCTTGAAAGACTGGTGGAGTTCCCAGTGACTGGTGTCCCTGTGAAGAGTGAAGATGATGAGGTCAAAGGTGAAAGTGAGGAGAAGAGCAGCAGCTCAACACAACACATGACAACAGAAGCTGATGGAGACCACTGTGGAGGATCACAAGCAGACAAGCTCTTAGCTCCACTATCAGATAGTGAGGACACAACGTCACACTCTCCTGACACTGATGATGAAGACTCTAAAGATGATAAGACAAACACTCACTTCAAATGTTCTCACTGTGACAAAACCTTCAAGTACCATTGTCATCTGAAAACACACATGAGAACACACACTGGAGAGAAACCTTTTTCTTGTTCAATCTGTGGCTTATCTTTCACAAGGAAGGACAATATGAAAGAGCACACAAGAACACACACCGGAGAAAAACCTTTTTCGTGTTCTGTGTGTGATTCGAAGTATGTACGAAGTCAAGATTTGAAAAAACACCTGAAAAGACACACCGGGGAAAACCTTTTTAAGTGTTCCGTGTGTGATTCAAGTTTTGTCCGAGGTGAGAATTTGAAAACCCACATGAGAACGCACACTGGGGAAAAACCTTTTTCTTGTTCAATCTGTGGCTTATCTTTTACAAGGAAGGTCAGTTTGATGGATCACACAAGAACACACACTGGAGAAAAACCTTATTCCTGTTCATTCTGCGGTAAATGTTATCCAAGGAGGTACCAATTGAAATCTCACATGAGAAGACACACCGGAGTGAAACCTTTTTCGTGTTCAGTGTGCGATTCAAGTTTTGTTCGAAGTCGAGATTTAAAAAAACACATGAAAATTCACGCTGGGGGGGGAAAATGTTGAGTTGCAGTGTGTGTGATGAAAGATTCTTGCATGAGTACCAACTTAACAAACACAAGTGTGCTGGTGAGAGCAGCAGCAGTAAAATAGAAAAAGGCTCCGCAGACCTCCACCAGGCCTAATCTCCCAATAAAATCTGTTGAATCCAGAAAGTGATTAGGATCAACGGCAACATTTAATGACATGTTCCTTATCCCATTTCTGACATGTCCTGAAAGTTTCATTGACATGCGACCATACTTCATTTTGTTATGTTATTAACTGACAATCAAACAAACCCCAAATCACTTTGTTGCTTATCAATTCCTTCAATAGCAAACATGTAAATATGTTTCTTAGTTACACATCCTGGAAAAGAACATCCACACAACAGTTTATATTTATTATTCATTCTTACTAATACTTTTAGTTGTGTACTAACACATCAATTTGTACTTCTGCTAATATTTAAGAAGTGATGATGATGTCATGGTTCAGTGTGCCCCTTCACTAGTCTCCAAAACAAGTCTCCACCACGGTGGTGCCAGCGGTCCTACTACTTGTACTTGTACACTATACAATATAATTATGCACGCCTTTTGTAAGATAGACATTTTTGTTTGTACTAGCAATTTGAAACCAGCGCTGTATCCTTTGCATGTGACCTTGTCAAATAAAATATCTGTTTTTTTATGACTAATGGTCCGATTATTTGAGATGTTCTAACAAAAATAAGTCTATTCTTTCAAACGGTGCCTTGACCCAGATTGGCTGACACAGAGGACTCAAAATGTGTTATTTTCCAGGAAGATCTAGGCCCCTATTGTACTCAGTTTGTGCGATTAATTAAAGTTTATTGATAAAGTCTTTAAAGGGGAACATTATCACCAGACCTATGTAAGCGTCAATATATACCTTGATGTTGCAGAAAAAAGACCATATATTTTTTAAACCGATTTCCGAACTCTAAATTTGTGAATTTTGGCGAATTAAACGCCTTTCTATTATTCACTCTCGAGTTGTGACGTCGCATCGGGAAGCAATCCGCTATTTTCTCAAACACCGAGTCAAATCAGCTCTGTTATTTTCCATTTTTTCGACTGTTTTCCGTACCTTGGAGACATCATGCCTCGTCGGTGTGTTGTCGGAGGGTGTAACAACACGAACAGGGACGGATTCAAGTTGCACCAGTGGCCCAAAGATGCCAAAGTGGCAAGAAATTGGACGTTTGTTCCGCACACTTTACCGACGAAAGCTATGCTACGACAGAGATGGCAAGAATGTGTGGATATCCTGCGACACTCAAAGCAGATGCATTTCCAACGATAAAGTCAAAGAAATCTGCCGCCAGACCCCCATTGAATCTGCCGGAGTGTGTGAGCAATTCAGGGACAAAGGACCTCGGTAGCACGGCAAGCAATGGCGGCAGTTTGTTCCCGCAGACAAGCGAGCTAAACCCCCTGGATGTCTTGGCTCACACCGTCCCGAAGCTGATCAAGAGAAGAATATCAACCCTAGCTTCCCTGGCCTGCTGACATGAGGGTATGTCTCCAGAATATATTAATTGATGAAAATTGGGCTGTCTGCACTCTCAAAGTGCATGTTGTTGCCAAATGTATTTCATATGCTGTAAACCTAGTTCATAGTTGTTAGTTTCCTTTAATGCCAAACAAACACATACCAATCGTTGGTTAGAAGGCGATCGCCGAATTCGTCCTCGCTTTCTCCCGTGTCGCTGGCTGTCGTGTCGTTTTCGTCGGTTTTGCTTGCATACGGTTCAAACCGATATGGCTCAATAGCTTCAGTTTCTTCTTCAATTTCGTTTTCGCTACCTGCCTCCACACTACAACCATCCGTTTCAATACATGCGTAATCTGTTGAATCGCTTAAGCCGCTAAAATCCGAGTCTGAATCCGAGCTAATGTCGCTATAGCTTGCTGTTCTATGCGCCATGTTTGTTTGTGTTGGCTTCACTATGTGACGTCACAGGAAAATGGGCGGGTGGTTAAAATCAGGCACTTTGAAGCTTTTTTTAGGGATATTGCGTGATGGGTAAAATTTTGAAAAGAATTTCGAAAAATATAATAAGCCACTGGGAACTGATTTTTAATGGTTTTAACAATTCTGAAATTGTGATAATGTTCCCCTTTAACCACAGGTTCCTCGAAGGCCTGCATGAACCACAAGGACATCACTGGTCTGATGTCATGTCTCACAACAGTCGTTAATGACTTGGAGATGGTCCTCCTTGTGAGTCATGAAGTGCATTGTCATCAGCGAAAGAAGATGACTTTTTCCTGTGTCTTCGTCTTTTCAGCGAAACGTCTCAGATCAAACACGGATCCATCTTGGCGGTATCTGATGTAGACGCCAATGTCGAGGTCCTTGATAGCATGGAGGATGACTTGCGTGAAGAAGAGGTTGAAGGTTGACACCATTACTGATCCCAAAGCTGCCAGTATAGTCCCCGTTTGAGAGGACCTGACCAATCTTGTCATTGAGAGCCTTATCAACATTGTGAACTTTTCTGGGCCGCCCAATTTTGCCAAGGTAAATCAGAGTGCTTCAAGATTCACTGTGTCAAAAGCCTTCGTTAGGTCAACAGAGACCAACAGGTGCATCTGTTGCTCTAAACACTTCTGGGAGTTGGCTTATCACAAATACCAGGTCAACAGTGCTTCTGCCCGGAGAGAAACCACATTGTCCTTCTGGGAGGCGATTCTCAGAAATGAAATCCGTTAGTCTGTTTTAGCTGGACACCAGCTCAGATCTTTCCAGCAACAGAGAGAAGCGATATACCTCTGTAGTTACGACAGTCCGACTTTCAGTCCTTTTTTTAACCATAATATGACAATGGTGGCATCTCAGAATCAGAATCAGCTTTATTGTCATTACGCAAGGTAACGAGATTGAGGCCATTCCATACAGTGCGATGTGTGCATGCTAGAAAAACAATGTGCAAATATATAAAAATATAAAAAATGTAGAAGTGCAATGAATATGGTGTGAAATGAATATATACATGAAAAAACAAACCAAAAAAAAACAGGGTGGTTGGTGGAATGGGTTATTGCACCGAAGAGAAGGCAGTTATGAGGGACAATGGGGCAGTCCGTTCAGGATGGTTATGGCCCTGGGGAAGAAGCTGTTCTTTAGCCTGTTAGTTTTGGTTTTAATGCACCTGTAGCGCTTCCCAGAGGGCAGCAGGTGGAACAGGTCAGAGCCAGGGTGGGTGCTGTCCTTGATGATGGCACTGGCTCTGTTGAGGCAGCGGGAGGTGTAGATGTCCGTCAGAGAGGGGAGAGGGCGGCCGATGATCTTCTGAGCCGTCTTGACCACTCTTTGCAGCCTCTCCCTGTCTGCTGCAGTGCAGCTGCCGTACCATACCGTAATTCAGTAGGTCAGCAGGCTCTCGATGGACGAGCGGTAGAAGGTCAGCAGCAGGTCAGGCTTCAGGTTGTACTTCCCGAGGACTCTAAGGAAGTGTAGCCGCTGCTGAGCCTTCTTGATGATTGATGTGGTGTTGACTGTCCAGGAGAAGTCATTAGAGATGTGGACTCCAAGGTACCTGAAGGTGTGGACCCTCTCTACACGCTCGCCGTTGATGTAGAGGGGGGCAGGGTCGGTGCTGCTCCTCCTGAAGTCGACGATGATCTCCAAGGTCAGGCTACGTATCTCCTTTGTCCCAAATGGTTAACTGGATGTCGTGAAATGCCTTGAAGGCTGTGGGTCCTAAGGCTTTGTACACTTCTACAGGTATACCATTCTGAACTGGTGCTTTACCACAGTGTGTCTGGTCCACAGCAGTTCTCACTTCCCCCAGTAAGAGGGAGGTACAGGCACACCTGAGTTGGCTTCTGTGGTATCTGTTGTAATGCCTCTTGGTCAACAGAAGGTGGTCTGTTGAGGAACTGACTAAAGAGCTCTTCCCAACGCCCACTGATACAAGATTTTCTCTTTGATTTGGTGGATGCATCAACAGAGAGAGGTTGTGCAGTGCCCCCTTTGGCTGCACCGAAGATGTCCTTGAGACAAGTGAAGACCATTTTGGAGTTGATAGGTGTTGGAGCCTATCCCAGCTGCATCTGGGCGTAAAGCGGGGTACACCCTGGACAAGTCGCCACCTCATCGCTGGGCCAACACAGATAGACTGACAACATTCACACTCACATTCACACACTAGGGACCATTTTAGTGTTGCCAATCAAGCTGTAAATTGAAATCATGAACACAATGTGAGAATTTGGATTTCACTTTAAAAAAGAGACTTTTGTGTATAAGAGCAAATATTTCACACTTTTAAAAAACATGAAATAAATGCACGACACGATTGATCCACGCATGCGCGAAGAGTACGTCACTTCCTGGACTTGCAATGTGTTTTATGACAGCGCTCTTGCGACATCACGTGCTGTGATATTTGAATGTTTTATTCATGTTTTGTATAAAAATAGATTATCTAGGAGTAAAAGGAGAAAACAATAAAAACACGTGGAAGGGTAGATTTAAAGAAATCAGGCAGTAATATCGCTACAATTTCTACCACTTTCACTCTTGTCGTTGCAATGAATGTCGCACGGGGGCGCCACTGAACCCCATCATTAAAGGTTTGTTTGATATACTTTCCTTTTATTTATTTTTAAACAAGACACTCTTTTACATCACATTGTTATTCAAATAAATATTACAGAAAAGAAAAGCAAGGTAACTGTGACAGCAGGCAATATCTTCGTCCACTCGGCTGTGACGTCATTCCCAGCTTCCGGCGTAAACGGAAGACGACAGAACAGAGCAGCCCTGCCTTGTAACGTCAAGTGTGCTAACTGTCGTGAAAGCACATCGACGGAGAAAGAAGCGAGCAAGACGCTAATAAGTCAGTCTTATTATTTCTTATCCAGTTTGAAATATTTACGTCGTATAAAATACATCTTTGATTCTTTCTTTAAGATAAAGTCGCCTCGAAGTGCTAGAAGCACTGTGCCGCTTCTCCTGCTATCTTTGCTTGTTAGTTAGCTTAGCTCGCTAGTTAGCTTAGCTTGTTAGCTGCTAACAGAAGACACAGAAGTTATTTAAACATCGCTAAGTAGAGATCAAATGTGAGAGTAAAGTGTTGTGATTGTGTGACAATGTGCGAAAGAACGATAGCAAAGTACGAGGAGGAACTTTGTCCGACAAAAGAGGAGAAGGAGCGACAACATCAACTACTGGATGTTTATTATAAGAAACATCATCAAGTTGTGTTACACAGAACAGGTTTGTTTACTTCTTACTCTCACATCTTTACTAACTTTATATTTCATTATTAACACTATTCTTAAATGTATTGTGTATAAGAAGCTGGGTTTCTTATGAGGATGATGCATTCCGTCTGGTACTTGCAACGTGGTTGTCGGTGTTCTGTCGAATTTAAAGGGGAACATTATCACAGTTTCAGAAGGGTTAAAACCATTAAAAATCAGTTCCCAGTGGCTTATTTTATTTTTCGAAGTTTTTTTCAAAATTTTACCCATCACGCAATATCCCTAAAAAAAGCTTCAAAGTGCCTGATTTTAACCATCGTTTCCAGGGTGTACCCCGCCTTCCGCCCGATTGTAGCTGAGATAGGCTCCAGCGCCCCCCGCGACCCCAAAGGGAATAAGCGGTAGAAAATGGATGGATATATACACCCGTCCATTTTCCTGTGACGCAACACAAACAAACATGGCGGATAGAACAGCAAGCTATAGCGACATTAGCTCGGATTCAGACTCGGATTTCAGCGGCTTAAGCGATTCAACAGATTACGCATGTATTGAAACGGATGGTTGTAGTGTGGAAGAAGAAACTGAAGCTATTGAGCCATATCGGTTTGAACCGTATGCAAGCGAAACCGAGGAAAACGACACGACAGCCAGCGACACGGGAGAAAGCGAGGACGAATTCGGCGATCGCCTTCTAACCAACGATTGGTATGTGTTTGTTTGGCATTAAAGGAAACTAACAACTATGAACTAGGTATACAGCATATGAAATACATTTGGCAACAACATGCACTTTGAGAGTGCAGACAGCCCAATTTTCATCAATTAATATATTCTGTAGGCATACCCTCATCCGCGCTCTTTTCCTGAAAGCTGATCTGTCCAGTTTTGGAGTTGATGTCAGCAGGCCAGGGAAGCTAGGGTCGATATTCTTCTCTTGATCATCTTCGGTGGCATAAGGGACGGTGTGAGCCAAGACATCCAGGGGGTTTAGCTCGCTCGTCTGCGGGAATAAACTGCCGCCATTGCTTGCCATGCTAGCGAGGTCCTTTGTCCCTGAATTGCTCACACACTCCGGCAGATTCAATGGGGGTCTGGCGGCAGATTTCTTTGACTTTATCGTTGGAAATGCATCTGCTTTGAGTGTCGCAGGATATCCACACATTCTTGCCATCTCTGTCGTAGCATAGCTTTCGTCGGTAAAGTGTGCGGAACAAACGTCCAATTTCTTGCCACTTTCGCATCTTTGGGCCACTGGTGCAACTTGAGTCCGTCCCTGTTCGTGTTGTTACACCCTCCGACAACACACCGACGAGGCATGATGTCTCCAAGGTACGGAAAACAGTCGAAAAAACGGAAAATAACAGAGCTGATTTGACTCGGTGTTTGAGAAAATGGCGGATTGCTTCCCGATGTGACGTCACATTGTGACGTCATCGCTCCGAGAGCGAATATTAGAAAGGCATTTAATTTGCCAAAATTCACCCATTTAGAGTTCGGAAATCGGTTAAAAAAATATATGGTCTTTTTTCTGCAACATCAAGGTATATATTGACGCTTACATAGGTCTGGTGATAATGTTCCCCTTTAATAAGTCATTGTAATGTGTCCTGCAGACGTCTGTGAACAACATCCTCTCTCTGAGCAACAGGAGTGGAGCTTCAGGATGGTGAAGGAGGAGCCTCAGCCCTCTTACTTGAAAGAGGAAGACAAGGACCCACTCTTCCTCCATTTTAAAGAGAAAGAGGAGGTACCAGAGACTTCACTCTTTATAAAGAAAGTGAAGGATCCACTGACCCCCAACATTAAACAGAATACGGAGGAATCATTGACCACCCACTTTAAAAAGGGAGAGGAGGCGCCACAGACCTCCCACATTAAAGAAGAAGAGGAGGAACACAGCGTTAGTCAGGAGGGAGAGCATCTTGAAGGACTGGTGGAGTTTCCAGTGATTAGTGTCATCGTGAAGAGTGAAGATGATGAAAGTGAAAGTGAGGAGAAGAGCAGCAGCTCAACACAACACATGACAACAGAAGCTGATGGAGACCACTGTGGAGGATCACAAGCAGACAAGCTCTTAGCTCCACTATCAGATAGTGAGGACACAACGTCACACTCTCCTGAAGACTCTAAAGATGATAAGACATGTCACACTGACAACACCCACTTGAAATGTTCTCACTGCGACAAAACCTTTAAATATCGTTGTCATCTGAAAGTACACATGAGAACACACACTGGAGAAAAACCTTTTATCTGCTCAGTATGTGACAAAGGTTTTGGACAACGTCAAAATTTGAAATCACACATGAGAATACACACCGGAGAAAAACCTTTCATCTGTTCAATATGTGGTAAAGGTTTTGTTCTAAGAAGCAATTTGAAAGAACACATGAGAATACACACCAGAGAAAAACTTTTTATCTGTTCAATCTGTAGTAAAGGTTTTGTACAAAGTAACAATTTGAAAGTACACATGAGAACACACACGGGTGAAAAACCTTTTTTCTGTTCAACCTGTGGTAAAGGTTTTACAGAAAGTCAGAATTTGGAAAGACACAAGAGAACACACACTGGTGAAAAATCACATTCCTGTTCAATCTGCAACCGAAGGTTTTCAAACCTTGTAGCACACATGAGAACACACACAGGAGAGAAAGTGTTGAGTTGCAGTGTGTGTGGTGAAAGGTTCTCTCATAAGTACCAGTGTAAGAAACACAAGTGTGCTGGTGAGAACAGCAGCAGCAAATGAAACTGCAGGATTTGAAATAAACTGTCAAGACTTTAATTTGGACTTTCTAACAACATCAGCACATATAACATGTGTGACATTGTTGTTTGTGTAACAATCTTTTTAATATGCTTCTACATTTATAGAGTTTTTCAGTAAAGTACATGCATTGATATGCAACATTGTGTACTTTTATTTTGACAAACTATTACAAGAAGAATAATTTTACTTAAAAGGTCAGTAAATCCAAAACGGTACAAAACATGTGATACATTTAATTAACATTTAGTGTACATACATTTTGTACAAGATCATTTACTTTTAAAGTGTTTCACTTTATGAATCATTTGTTAGGTCTCCATAATCCATTATCTTGTTTACTCTTTTGTAGTATAAATATTGTGTTGTGTTTGTTTTATATGCATGTCCCCAGATCTTTTTGCAATATATGGACGAGAGAAGATGGCATAAATATTTGTGGAAGGTTATGAAGGAACTTTTGTTTATAAGAATCTACATTTGTGAATAAAAAAATACTTATACCATACCATACCATACCAACTTTATTTATAAAGCCCTTTAAAAACAAGCACAGTTGAAAAACAAAGGGCTGTACACCACAAAGAAATAGAGGCAAAGGACAGACTAAAAAATAACATTTAAAACAGAAATAAAAATACACAGTTAAAAAGCAAATATAAATTACCCTAAGAACAGTTTGTTAGATAAAAACAGTTTAAAAGTTAAAGACAGTTCAAAAAGTTAAAAGCTAAAAACAGTTCAAAGTCTCATGCTGGGTTAAAAGCCAGTGAATAAAAATGGGTTTTAAGAAGGGTCTTGAAAATAGCCAAAGAAGGGGCCTGTCTCGCATGGAGAGGGAGATCGTTCCAGAGTTTGTTATGACAATTATTGTGTTTAAAACATGTTTTTCCTTTCTTAGAATCCCCAAAACAATATCAATTTCAGGAAACATCAGCAAGTTTAGAATCTTGGGGAGAAGCCAATAATGTACATCATCCCACAGAGCTTTACTGTACATACATTCATCAAATTATGTGTTGATTTTATATTCCCATTACAGAAAATACAAGTGTTGATCGCAAAACAACACTTTAAAAGTTATTATTATGGGGGTCAGGGAACTGCTAACTACTGGTTTGATTTGGGAGACATGAAAGACAGGGTGAGATCTCATGGAATGTGGAAGATCCAAATGTACTGCAGCAGGGTTGATCTTGGATTTTGCCGTATACGGTCCAACAAAACGTTGTGCAAGTTTCTGGGAGGAGATCGGGAGGTGAAGGTCCTTGGCCCGAAGCAGCACCTGCTGATAGTCGGGAGCCGGAATGCGCCGCCGGTTGGCATTGCGACACATCCTTTCAGATGCCTTCAGTAGGGCAGCGCGGGCGGCCCTCCACACTCTGCGACATCGTCTCAGGTGGGCCTGGGTGGAAGGAACTGCCACCTCGATCTCCTGGGAGGGAAACAAGGGAGGTTGAAACCCCAGCCATCACTCAAACGGGGACATACCAGTAGCTGCGCAGGTCATGGAGTTAAAAGAGTATTCCACCCATGGAATAAATTTGCTCCAGGAGTTGGGCTGTTGCGCAGCCATACAGCGCAGCATGGTCTCCACCCCCTGGTTAACCCTCTCTGCTTGACCATTGCTTTAGGGGTGGTAGCCGGAAGTCAGACTAACCGTGGCCCCAACCCCCTTGCAGAAGGCCTGCCAGACCCGAGAAATGAATTGGGGGCCACGATCAGAGACAATGTCGGAGGGGATCCCGTGGACCCTGATCACATGCTGGACCAGCAGGTCTGTCGTTTCAGCAGAGGATGGGAGTTTGGACAATGGAATAAAGTGTGCCGCCTTGGAAAACCTGTCGATGATGGTGAGGATTGTGGTGTTACCTCTCGAGGGGGGAAGCCCTGTGATGAAATCAACAGCAATGTGGGACCAAGGTCGACTGGGGATAGGAAGGGGGTGTAAGAGACCGGCAGGGGGCCTGTGGCCTGCCTTGTTCCGGGCGCAGACGCTGCAGGTGGGGACAAACTCACGGGTATCGTCCGTTGTGTCCTTGGGCAAGACACTTCACCCCTTGCTCCTGATGGCTGCTGCTTAGCGCCTTGCATGGCAGCTCCCGCCATCAGTGTGTGAATGTGTGTGTGAATGGGTGAATGTGGAAATACTGTCAAAGCGCTTTGAGTACCTTGAAGGTAGAAAAGCGCTATACAAGTATAACCCATTTATCATTTATTTATCCGCCTCCATGGAAGGCCACCAAAAACGGCGTTGAATAAAACTTAGAGACCTATGGACACCGGGATGACAGGTAAACACACTTGAGTGAGCCCAGTCAAGTCCCTTGGCCATTAAAAGTTCAGGAACGAACAGTCTATCAGGGGGTCCGTTTCCAGGACCAGGGTCGGAACGTAGGGCCGCCTTGACCAAGCCCTCGATTTCCCAAGTTACCATCCCGATGATGCGGTTAGGGGGAAGGATGGTCTCAGGAGTGGATTTAATGGTGGGTTCCTCTGAGAAGATCCGAGAAAGAGCGTCCGCCTTGTCGTTACGTGAACCAGGTTTGTAGGTGAGGGTGTAGTTAAATCGACAGAAAAATTGTGCCCAGCAAGCTTGCCTGTCATTCAGTCTTTTAGCGGATCGGATGTGTATGAGATTGCGATGGTCGGTCAGGATCAGGAACAGATGCTTGGCCCCCTCCAGCCAGTGTCTCCATTCAACCAGTGCATCGTGGACTGCCAACAGTTCTCGGTTCCCTGCATCGTAGTTCCTCTCGGCTGGAGAGAGGCGTCTAGAAAAAAATGCACACGGGTGCAACACATTATTTCCACTGGAACGTTGGGACAAGACTGCCCCAATCCCAGAGTCAGAAGCGTCCACTTCAACCGTGAACGGCACGTCCGGGTCAGGGTGTACGAGAATGGGGGCGGAACTGAAGCTCCTCTTGAGGCTCTGGAACGCCACGTCTGCCTCCTTGTTCCAAACAAAAGCAGTAAGTGTAGATGTAAGTGCGTGGAGAGGTGCAGCTACCTTACTGAAGTTGAGTATGAATCGACGGTCAAATCCAGCAAAGCCTAGGAATCTCCTCAGTTCAGTACGAAAGGTTGGTTGAGGTCACTCCACCACTGCCTTGACCTTCTTGGGGTCGGCTCGGATGTTACCCCTTTCGATGATGTGGCCCAGGAAGTTTACGGAAGAAGAATGGAACTCACATTTCTCTGCCTTGATGAACAAGCGGTTCTCGAGGAGGCCCTGTAGAACCAGACGGACGTGCTGTTGATGTTCTTGCCTGTTGTGAGAGAAGATCAGAATATTGTCCAGGTAAACAACCACAAATTTCTCGAGCATGTCTCTTAAAATGTCATTGACCAGAGCTTGGAAGACGGCTGGGGTGTTGGTCAGGCCGAAGGGCATGACCCGATACTCGAAATGGCCTAGGTGTGTGTTGAAGGCTGTCTTCCATTCGTCCCCCTTCGAGAGAGAGAGAGAGAGAGAGAGAGAGAGAGAGAGAGAGAGAGAGAGAGAGAGAGAGAGAGAGAGAGAGAGAGAGAGAGAGAGAGAGAGAGAGAGAGAAAGAGAGAGAGAGAGAGAGAGAGAGAGAGAGAGATCAGAAGGCATAAGAAAAAGTATCTGCATTTGATTGTTTACATTTGATTATTAACAATCCGGGGAGGGTGTTAGTTTAGGGTTGTAGCTGCCTGGAGGTGAACTTTTATTGCGATTTTGAAGGAGGATAGAGATGCACTTTCTTTTATACCTGTTGGGAGCGGATTCCACATTGATGTGGCATAGAAAGAGAATGAGTTAAGACCTTTGTTAGTTCGGAATCTGGGTTTAACGTGGTTAGTGGAGCTCCCCCTGGTGTTGTGGTTATGGCGGTCATTTACGTTAAGGAAGTAGTTTGACAAGTACTTCGGTATCAGGGAGGTGTAGCGGATTTTATAGACTAGGCTCAGTGCAAGTTGTTTTACTCTGTCCTCCACCCTGAGCCAGCCCACTTTGGAGAAGTGGGTAGGAGTGAGGTGGGATCTGGGGTGGAGGTCGAGAAGTAATCTGACTAGCTTGTTCTGGGATGTTTGGAGTTTAGATTTGAAGGTTTTGGAGGTGCTGGGGTTCCAGGAGGTGCATGCGTAATCGAAAAAGGGTTGAACGAGAGTTCTCGCCAGAATCTTATGATAAATGATAAATGGGTTGTACTTGTATAGCGCTTTTCTACCTTCAAGGTACTCAAAGCGCTTTGACACTACTTCCACATTTACCCATTCACACACACATTCACACACCGATGGAGGGAGCTGCCATGCAAGGCGCTAACCAGCACCCATCAGGAGCAAGGGTGAAGTGTCTTGCTCAGGACACAACGGACATGACGAGGTTGGTACTAGGTGGGGATTGAACCAGGGACCCTCGGGTCGCGCACGGCCATTCTTCCACTGCGCCACGCCGTCTTCATGGTGCTTTTGTTGACCAGAGAGGAGATTCTATAGAGAAATCTTGTTTGTTGGTTGACCTTTTTGATTATCTTGGTTGCCATTTTATCACAGGAAAGATTAGCCTCTAGAATGGAAGCTAGGTAGGTGACCTCATCTTTCCTGGTGATAACAATGTCATAAATCTACATGTGTGACACGTTAGCCTGGTGAGAATGTTTCTTACCACCCAGCCACCAATGTATGTGACACGGTTGTCCGGTAAGGGACAGTTCTGAGGTGGTGTCCAGTTGGCATAGTCATTCTGGACAAAAACTCTTGGCACCAAGTCAAAGGCATCTGGAATGTTGTCCTCCGAGTCCTCCTCCGTCATAGGGAGGATCTTAGTGTTGTCTTGTGCTGTGGCTTTTCCAGTTTTGCTGGGTTCAATGCCAGCTTGGTGTAGATTGAGTGGAATTGCTGTGTGTTGGGATTGTTGTTGCAGCTTCCTGTTTATAATAAGAGCAGAATACATGAATAAGATTGTGCATGAGCACGTTTATCTTACATTCTTATTGGCATATACATATATAGTTATTAATATTGTCTTTCTTGAAAGGCCTTATGCCTATATAAAAGATGAAACAATTAAAATGTTTCTCTTCATTTCATATTGTCGATTATCAACACACAGCACATGATTTATGAAGGTAAACAAACGTAACGAACAATCTTTGATGTGATTAAATGAGTGAGTCATTCAAATATATCTTCGGTATCATTTTAAAGTTAAAGTCCCAACGATAGTCACACACACTTGGTGTGGTGCATTTGACCCATCCCCATGTTCACCCCCTGGGAGGTGAGAGGAGCAGTGAGCAGCATTGATGGCCACACCCGGGATTAATTTTGGTGATTTAACCCCCAAATCCAACCCTTGATGCTGGGGAAATGCCATTTTTATAGTTTTTGGTATAATTCAGCCGGGGTTTGAACTCACAACCTTCCAGTCACAGGGAGGACACTCTAACCACAAGGCCACTGAGCAGGTCTTATAGACCCGTTTACTGCACATCAAATCTGTTAATTTTTCTGCCCTCAAGTGACAAAGAACTGATTTTTTTTTTACAGTCCAAATGCTCCAAAGTCCTTCAAATCTGATCTTTTGGCATCAGATTCAGGCCACATCAGGGGGTAGTCCTGAATCAGATTGAAATCTGATCTATTTAAGTGTGACTTCAGTCTAAACACAATGCGACCAGAATGTGACTTTCTAATCAGCTTTGGGCGAGCTACGTCATTCGTGTGTGTCGTGGATATTTGTGGATATTTCAACAACAACGTCCGGTTTTGGTGAGCAAAGTCTATTTAAGACGACCACATTTTCAGTGCATCACTTGTCAGTAGTGCGCAAATAATAGGCTATATGTAATATATATATTTATTTGTATATATTATTTACTTTGATTCCAAAGAAATAACAATTGTTGAAGAACCGGAATTCACTCTGTGGCGCATTTGCTTACATGTGAGTAGAAAAGTAAAGCTCCTGTAGATCCACGCTGATGTCCGTGTCTCCTCTACTTAACAGCCATTAAAAGATTACAAATATATGACACTATATACATCCATTCATACATTATATTACTTTACTTTACTTTCACGTAAAAAACATTAATTTTTGAGGTGTTGCGACTTTTATTTTAATTTTTTGGTAGTAGTGACTTCCTCCCGGTCAACTTCACAGACAAAATATGAACTTCACAGCATAAAAACAGCTGACATGAATTGTAGATTAGACTAATATTTGTAGCAGGAAATCAACTGCAAACAAACTTATCCTTTTCCTCATTAGTGTCACAATCTCAGCAGCACAAATAAATCCAACTTTGTCTTTCACTTAAGGTGCCAAAGAGGGAACTGGAAGACCACTTGAAAACCACTCACACAGACAGTCAAAGATTCGAACAGAGAGAGACACCATCAGACATGCCACCAATACCTCAACCAGAACACCAGCTGGACGACAGTCCCCCAAGGTGGAGCGAGCTTGAGGAAGCAGTGAGGAAATCAAGGGCAGCTTCAGCTCCAGGACCAAATGGAGTTCCATATCAGCTGTACAAAAATTCCCCAAATGTCTTACGCTTTCTGTGGAGGCAGATGAAGGTGATGTGGACAAAGCAAACCATCCCAAAAGTGTGGCGCAGCGCTGGGGGAGTGTTAATCCCAAAGGAAAAAAATGCCTCAAACATTGATCAATTCCGGCAGATCAACCTGGTAAACGTTGAAGGGAAGGTCTTCTTTAGCATCGTTGCTAAAAGGATGACAACGTACCTGAAGCAAAACAGCTTGACTGATACATCCGTGCAGAAAGCTGGAATACCTGTTTTTTCAGGCTGCTTGGAGCATACAAGCATGATATGGAACCAAATCCAATCTGCCAAGAGGGAAGGAAGAGACCTGCATGTCTTATTCCTAGACCTAGCCAATGCTTTTGGATCCGTCCCTCATTCTCTCATCTGGACAGCCTTCAACTTCTTCCACATCCCAAATACCATCACAAACCTGGTGAAAAACTACTTCCGTGATCTGCAATTCTGTGTCAAAACAACAGAATACACAACATCATGGCAATCTCTGGAAGTGGGAATAATGGCTGGATGTACCATCTCCCCTCTAGCCTTCACCATGGCAATGGAAGTGATCATTCGAGCTTCCAAATGGGTTGTGGGTGGAGAACGTCTGAAAGGGGGACAGCGTCTACCTCCCATCCGTGCCTACATGGACGACATGACCACCTTGACCTCAACCGTTGCATGCACTAAACATCTGCTGGGAAAGCTTCATGCCAAGATTACTTGGGCACGGATGAAGTTTAAACCCAGCAAGTCCAGGAGCATATCTATCGTCAAGGGGAAACTCACGGACCAGAGGTTTTACATCGAGGATACTCCCATTCCGTTGGTGTCAGAGCTGCCAGTCAAGAGTCTAGGGCGATTGTACATCGCAAGTCTCAAAGACTCGGACCAGAGCAATCAGCTGAGGGAAGAAACCATCAAAGGCCTTGTCCGCATTGACAAGACCTTACTTCCTGGCAAGTTGAAACTGTGGTGCCTACAGTTTGGATTGCTCCCCCGTTTGATGTGGCCACTAACGGTCTATGAGATCCCCATGTCCAAAGTCGAGAAGCTGGAGAGAACAGTCAGTGCATACATCAAGAAGTGGCTTGGCCTTCCACGGTGCCTCAGTAACATCGGCCTATATGGTCATGGTGCCCTGGAGCTGCCCATCTCTAGCCTCATGGAGGAGTTTAAATGCACCAAGGTGAGGCTGAGCATGACACTGACTGAGTCTCAAGATGAGGTGATCCGAGCGGTTGCTCCCAGACTGACAACCGGGAGGAAATGGATCCCATCTGAGGCCGTGCAACAAGCCAAATCTGCTCTCAGGCATGGAGACATAGTGGGACAAGTGCAGCACGGAAGAGGTGGGTTTGGACTTGGGGCTAGTCGACCCACATGGCACAAGGCAACATCAGCCCAGAGGAGAAAGCTGGTGGTTGATCAGGTTCGACAACAAGAGGAGGCAGACAGATGTGCAACAGCAGTGGCACAGTCCAAACAGGGACAGTGGACTAGCTGGGAAAACCTGGAGTATCGTAAGCTCACATGGAAGGATCTGTGGGAAATGGAAGGCAGCCAAATCAGCTTCATCATCAGAGCCACCTACGATGTTCTTCCCACACCCAAGAACCTAAACCAATGGTTTGGAGAAGATCCTTCTTGTGCACTCTGTCAAACCCCTGCAACACTCAGTCACATCCTCACCGGCTGCAAAATCAGTTTGTCTCAAGGCCGCTACACCTGGAGGCACAACCAGGTCTTGAGAAAACTGGCGATCACCCTGGAGGAAAGGAGAAATAACAACAATGCCCTCCCTCCCCCAATCCCTCGTCACTCAATCACCACTCAGTTTGTAAGAGCAGGACAACTCCCACCAAAACCATCTGCAAGAGTGGAGCCAACCCTTCTGGACTCTGCCTGGGACTGGAAAATGCAGGTTGACTTGGACCACAAACTCATCTTTCCGCCTGAAATCATTACAACCAGCTTCAGGCCGGACCTGGTCTTGTGGTCAACCTCCCAGAAGATTGTGTTCATTGTTGAACTAACTGTACCATGGGAAGCAGCAGTTGGTGAAGCATATGAGCGCAAACAACTGAGGTATGCGGACATAGCAGCCGAGGCAGAGCAGCGCAGCTGGCGTGCCCGAGTACTTCCAGTTGAAGTCGGGTGCAGAGGCTTCGTTGCTACGTCCACAACCAAGCTCCTCAAAGGAATGGGATTGAGAGGTCAGGCCTTCCGGCGGGCTGTCAAATCGCTGTCGGATGTGGCTGAACGAAGTAGCAGATGGATATGGTTCAAGAGAAAGGACCCAAACTGGGCTGCTAAATGACATCTAGGGGTAAAGGCAGAGGGGGGCACACCTGGGACGCCAGATGTCGCCGTTGAGCCCTCCGGAGGTGTCGTGGGCCTATCAACGAAACACCAATGAAGGAGGGTGCCCACCTGAAGACCCCAGTGAAGCTTTTTCCCCTAATCCCCCACTCCCCACTCAACACTAACTGCTGATTAATCTGAGGGATTGTACTATCTATTCCTACGAGCTCAACTTCAGGGATGAATGTTTAATTAGTGGAGCCCTCAGATGTAAAGACTTTGGTGCATCTAATGGCTTCTTCTTTAAATCCTTCCATCCCATCCATTTTCTACCGCTAATTCCCTTCGGGGTCGCGGGGGCGCTGGAGCCTATCTCATCTACAATCGGGCGGAAGGCAGCGTACACCCTGGACAAGTCACCACCTCATTGCAGGGCCAACACAGATAGACAGACAACATTCACACTCACATTCACACACTAGGGACCATTTAGTGTTGCCAATCAACCTATCCCGACCGACGAGAGCTCACCGGACGTCGCCGCAACCGCGACGCTTTCCAGGGCGCGGGCCCCTCTCTTGGGGCGAACCCATTCCAGGGCGCACTGCCCTTCACACAGAAAAGATAACTCTCCCCGGGGCCCCCGCCAGCTTCTCCGGGATCGTTTGCGTCACCGCACTGGGCGCCTCTCGGCGCCGATCTCGTGAGTGTCAAATGAAGTGAAGTCAGTAACGTCTTGCTGATGATAAATGATTTCAATCTTTAAAAACAATATTTTTATTAAGAGTGTAAAAATCCACTCCATCCCATTTTAAATATCTTTTTTTAATGATCGCTTTTATATTTGCTGCTAAACCTTTCTGCAAGGATTCAGGTAATTAAACAGTAGCCTAATGGGACTCTAGACCATGGTCTGAAACCCGGAAGTGGCCAGATGTGCCTCTAGGTCACGTGATTGCAAGCCAGCTATAAGACATTTTGTGCTCAAACTCTCACTTCTTTTATTTCTACGCTGCAGCTGCTTGACCATCGTGTCAATTAAGCCACGAAGAAGAACAAACCGTATGACGTCATATGCAACCCAGCTCGTGAGAGCTACATTTTTCTACACAAAAGTCGCTTTCTTAAAGTGAAACCCAATTTCCGACGTTAAAATATTAATTCAATTTTGGAAAATGGTAAAAAGTATAAACAGCCTTAAATTAATATCTTTGTTGGAGAAATTGAAGTTGTTTTAAACAAGTCCAATTTTGTATTTATTTCATTTACTTATATTTGTTCTTTAAATTTTAATCTCATTGTTGTAACACTCCCTGCTTGTTGAGCAGGAAGTAGAAAGTTAATTTGGCTTTGGCGCCCATTTCATGTTTACTCGTCAAGCAAGTTGTCGTCGCCTTGTTTTTCTCTGAGGATTAAAACTAGAAACTTTTTTTATTGACTTGTGCACTTGTGACATTTAATGATGAACTTGCTTTTCTTCTTTCTCCTAGTTGTACAAACACACAGCGTGACGCCTGGTAAGTCCACTTTCTTGACAACTTTATACACCTCATTCCTACATGCTCATTTCATCCTAAATACTTCTTCTCATTATTATTGACACTCTTCTCTTTTCACCAACATCAATCAGTCAATAGTTTGCATCTTCATTTGTTGTTCAAATTTTTCATGAGTCAAACTTGTTCAAGTTGTCTCACTTTAACAGCAAACTACATCAAACTTTTTACTTTAGCATTTCCAGAAACGTTAGTTTCACTTTTAAATAGGAAAATACAAATAATTAATCCAGGAAACAATCAGTAGTATCAGTTATAAAATGAGATATGTCATGTCTGTGTAATCATGTTTTGTTTTAGTCATGTTTTGTTTAGTTTCTGGCTTTTCACTCCCTCGTCTTGTTTCCATGATTACCCATTAGTTTCACCTGTTCCATGTTTGGACTCATTGTGCACTCTTGTTTATCACCATAGAAACCCATTAGTTTTCACCTGTCACGTCACGCACCTGTTTCAAGTTTTGAGTCACGCACCTGTTTTCGTTAATCATGTATGTAGTATTTAAGTTCATTGTTTTCAGTTTGTCGTTCGGACGACATCCCCATATTTATGCTTCTGCACACTCTCCACACCCTTATGATCCTTGCTGCTCTTTTTTCATGCCGGTTCCATGCCAAGTAAGTTTTTGTTTATTAAGCCACAGTTAGTGTTTTTTGTTGTTCATAGTTTTTGCCTTTGTGCAAGTGTTTGGTTTCATAATTTGTTCTCCGCCATTGTGCGCTCCTTTTGTTTACTTCTTTTTTTTGTAGTTCTAGTGTTTCAATAAAAAATTTACTTACATTCCCGTCTCGCCCGAGCCAACTTTCCGTTGCATCCCAGAAAACCTAAACCCCAGGACCAAGTCTTGACAAGATGTAGATCAAAATAATTTAATGTACACAAAAATTACTCTATTGGTCGGAATTATTCTGAAATAATGGATATAATTGACCCCAAAAGGGACAAGCGGTAGAAAATGGATGGATGGATTATTGTTTATTGTTTATTGAGGATCCCCATTAGTCGACGCACAAACGCCAGGCTAGTCTTCCTGGGGTCCTTTTCCAAAAGTTCAAAGTAAAATAATAATGCACAAATCCAGTTACAAATAAAATAAATTAAAAGAAAAAAAAAATCTCAAAATAATAAAATAAAATAAGAGTACACAGATCCAGTTAAAATAAAAGAAAGGAAAAAGTAAAGAGAAAAAAAAAAGTTCTCAAACTGATAACATGAAATATTAACTCTTAAGTCTAAAAAGTGACTTTACATGTTTCTTAAATGCTTTTTTACTGGGAATAGTCCTAATATTTAAATAAAGAGTATTCTAATATTGTTGTTGTATTCCATTGTAAACATCCCATAAGGCGCTGCTATATTTCCATGCTTTGGCAGTGACTGTCAGGCTTGGACGAAGGAAGGGACTCAGATGCAGGGATGGGATTCTTAATAAAGCTTTTATTTTGAAAACTCTTTAACCTCCAGAGCAGAGTATATTCAATTACTATGAGTCACAAAAAACAGACAGCGAAAAAAGGTTCCAAAAAGAAATTAACCGAAAATCACTCCAAAAGGAGGAAATACGAAAATAAAGACGAACTATAATTGGCGCTGTATCTGCTATAAAAACTTTAACAAAAAACGCTCCAACAGGAAGAAGAAAATAATGACTATAAAAATGACTACCCGGTACTCTAATCTTATTCTAATAAGTGTAAACAAAAAAATCACTCAAAAACTTTGAGGAAGGAAGATCATTAGGGAAAAATCCTAACTCACCACTGCGGTTGAAAAAAGGCTAGATAACAAAAGTCGCTCTGAGGGAGGAGAAAAAGTTTACTCAAAATTACAGCGTGGGAATTTCTGGATACAAGGAAGTAGACGTGGGACGAGGCAAGGCATGGACATGAACATGGAGGCTAGACAGGCACGGAAGCTCGAGACAATCTGGCACAGAACAAGGGGAGGCATGGGCTTATATGGAACTTGAGGGTAATAGGAAACAGGTGGAAACAATCAAGGGTCAGGGATGACGTCAGACTGGTGACACAAGAGGAAGGACCCGTGATCTGAAACAAGAGGAGTTGCTTTTCAAAATAAAACATGCAAATCACAAGACAGAAAAATCCAAGACAAGACTTCCCTCACTGCGGTGTGGCAGTGACATCACTAGTTTGAACTTCCCCTCACCTAGAAAAACTACTTTTACTTCTCTGCTAGCAATATTGTCATATATTTATTTGACACTTACACTTGTAGAAGGAAATAAGTCAAGTTATTCATGTGTGTGGTCTTAAAGTGAGGTATAAATATGAAATGTTGTCTCTTAGAACAGGAAGTGATTGTTTACTGTGAGAAGCAGCAGTGTTTGAAGTTGAAATGAAGACAACATCATTTCAAATAGGAATTGTTCAACATGAAACTAAACAATCAAATGTTGTTTTTCTGCCTTTTGTCTTTCAGTGATTCATTCACTCAAGTATTTCACCACTGCATCCTCTCAAGTTCCAAACTTCCCAGAGTATGTGGAGGTTGGTTATGTTGATGAAGTTGAGATTAGTTACTATGACAACAACATCAGGAAAGCAGAATCCAAACAGGACTGGATGAACAAAATCACAGCAGAGGATCCAAACTACTGGCACATAGAAACAGAGAACAATGTTGTTAATGAACATATCTTCAAAGACAACATTGAAATAGTCATGAAGCGTTTCAACCAAACTGGAGGTTTGTTTATGTTGAACTTTCTACTATTCTAATATATTTGATATTTGTATACTGTATTAAAAACACACATTACTGCACTGATATACCTTGTCTCTGTCCATCCCATAATAACCTACAACAAACAAGACATGTAGTGTGTTAGTTTCACTCTGCTTTACAACACTTTGTGTCTCTCAGGTGTTCACACTTTCCAGGTGATGTCAGGATGTGAATGGAATGATGAGACTGATGAGGTTAAAGGTTGGAGGCAGTACAGTTATGATGGAGAAGATTTCATATCGTTGGACATGAAAACATGGACATGGACTGCAGCAAAACAACAAGCTTTCCCCTCCAAACTCAAGTGGGACCAAGAAATTCTTGATCTAGACTACCTTAAGTATTATTATACTGAGGAATGTCCTTCTTACTTGAAGAAGTATGTGGAGTATGGGAAGAAGGTCCTAATGAGAACAGGTAGAAGCACACCTTGTACTTTCACCTTTTAACATGTTAGCACTCCCCCTATAGGAACATTACTGACATTACACTTTATACTCTTTTCTCTTCACCTCCTTTTCTCTCCATCTTTACCTCCATTCTCTCCTTTTCTCACCATCTTTACCTCCATTCTCTCCCTTTCTCTCCATCTTTACTTTCATTCTCTCCTTTTCGTTTCACCTTTACCTCCTTTTTCTGCTTTGCTTTCCATCTTTACCTCTATTTTATCCTTCTCTTTCCTTCTTTTCCTTCATTCTTTCCTTTTCTATCTATCTTTATCTTCTTCCTCTCCTTTTCTATCCATCTTTACTTTCTTTCTCTCCTTTTCTATCCATCTTCTTCCCTTTCTCCCCATTTTTACCTTTATTCTCATTTTCTCTCCATCTTGAACTCAATTCTCTCCATCTTTAACGTAATTCTCTCCTTCTCTACCTCCATTTTCTGCATTTATCTCCATCTTTATCTTCATTGTCTTATTCTCATTTTCTCTCCATTTTTAACTTGATTCTCACATTTTCTCTCCTTCTCTACCTCCATTTCACTCCATCTTTACCTTCATTGTCTCATTTTCTCTCCATCTTTACCTTTATTCTCTACTTTTCTTTCCATCTTTATGTCCAATCTCTCCATCTTTACCTTCATCTCACGTTCCTCCTTTTCTCTCCTTTACCTCTATTTTCTTCTTCTCTCTTTCTTTACATTCATTCTCTCCTTTTCTCTCATCTTTATTTTCTTTCTCTCCATTTTACTTTCTTTCTCTCTTGTTCTCTCCTTCTTTACCTCCATTATCACCTTTTCTCTCCATCTTTACTTCCTTTCTCTCTATGTTTACTTCCATTGTCTCCTTTTCTCTCCATCTTTACCTCCTTTCTCTCCATCTTAACCCCCATTCTCTCCTTTTTTCTCCATCTTTACCCTCACTTTCTCCTTCTTTACCTTTATTCGCTCCATCCTTACCTTCATTTGTTCCATCCTTACCGTCATTCTCTCCTTTTTTCTCCATCTTTACCTCCATTTTCTCCTTTAAACTCCATTTTTACGTCCATCTTCTCTCCACGTCATCCTCCATCCACACGTCACTTCCTGGGCAGAGCTTCCAGAGGTGTTCCTCCTCCAGAAGACGCCATCCTCTCCGGTCAGCTGCATGGCGACAGGTTTCTACCCCGACCGAGCCGGCTTGTTTTGGAGGAAAGACGGCGAGCAGATCTTCGAGGACGTGGAGCACGGAGAGCTGCTCCCCAACCCCGACGGAACCTTCCAGATGTCGGTGGAGCTGAAAGTGGAGGTGACGGCCGAGGTGGAGGGCAAGTACGAATGTGTGTTCCATCTGTCTGGCGTTGAGGAGGACCTGGTCACCAAGCTGGAGAGAAGAAGCATCCTGAGCAACGCAAGCCATGAAGGTGAGAAAGACACATGTTGAATAGTGTCAATGTAACCACCTGATGTTCCTTCATGGGACTTATGAAGCAGCTGTCAAACAAATCAATCATACCATACCAACAGGCAACGTGAGCCTCACTGCCACGCTGGCGGTCCTCGCTGTGGTGGTCCTCTTGATCATCATCATCATCTTCATCATCAAGCGTCGCCGAAGCAGACAAGGTGAGGGACACAAATGTCTCCTCTTTCAGGAAGACGCGAAAAAGTCTCTGCTGTCATTTATGAGATGTGAATTTCACCTGCTTTCTCTTTCATTCCAGTCAAGTACAATCCAGCTGGTAAGTAAAACATCTTCTCTTCCTTGGAAAGCATAACAATAAACAAAGCAGTGGTGAAGCATCACTCACACACTTTGTAAGTTTACCCCCACAAAGATTGAAATATCATTTATTACATATCCATCTTTGTTATACACCTTTATGTCAGGTATATTCAATATAATATTGACTTTCTGTTTCTCTTACCACCAAAATTCTGGATTGTTGGTATCTTTGTAAGGGTCAACTTGCAAACTTCCTGTTTTAAGGTGTGATGTAGACACGTGTTACAAGTTTAGCAGGAAAATAAAAGCTTCCCTCCATTAGGAGTAGCTTAATACTGGTGTAAGCGCACGCAATAGAAAGTATCACAGCCAACTTTTGATGAGTCGTCATGATAACGAACATCAAGGGCCTGATCTACTAAAGGTTTGTGTAATAAAACATGTGCAAACCTCATCTACTTAACTCGTGCGCAGTCTCTGAAATGAGCGAAATAGAGAGCGCAATCCATTTAGCGTGTCTTGTCTTCATGTACAGTCCTGGTCAAAAGTTTACATACACTTGTAAAGAACATCAATCAATCAATCAATGTTTATTTACAGTATATAGCCATACATCACAAGTGTCTCAAAGGGCTGCACAAGCCACAACGACATCCTCTGTTCAGATCCCATATAAGGGTAAGGAAAAACTCAAAACCCAGTGGGATGTCAATGAGAATGACTATGAGAAACCTTGGAGAGGACCGGGGAGACCAGATGCAATGGACGCCGAGAGGGTCTGAGATAATATTGTGAAAGTCCAGTCCATAGTGGATCTAACATAATAGTGAGAGTCCAGTCCATAGTGGGGCCAGCAGGAGACCATCTCGAGTGGAGATGGGTCAGCGGCGCAGAGATGTCCCCAACTGATGCACAGGCCAGCGGTCCACCCCGGGTCCAGACCTGTGCCCCCCCTCCACAACGGAGAGGAGGGCAGAAAATAAAAGTAACTGCAGATCAACTGGTCTAAAAAGGGGGTCTATTTAAAGGCTAGAGTATACAAATGAGTTTTAAGATGGGACTTAAATGTTTCTACTGAGGTAGCATCTCTAACTGTTACCGGGAGGGCATTCCATAGTACTGGAGCCCCAATAGAAAACGCTCTATAGCCCGCAGACTTTTTTTGGGCTCTGGGAATCACTAATAAGCCGGAGTTCTTTGAACGCAGATTTTTTGCCGGGACATATGGTACAATACAATCGGCAAGATAGGATGGAGCTAGACCGTGTAGTATTTTATACGTAAGTAGTAAAACCTTAAAGTTACATCTTAAGTGCACAGGAAGCCAGTGCAGGTGAGCCAGTATAGGTATATGTATATGTATTGTTGCGTTTGGACCAGATGTTCCTCCCAGGGAATTTAAGTTGCTGGTCAATCCCAAGTTCTTTTGATGACACATAAGCTGAGATCAATTTGACCACCAGACAGAATGGGTACTTTGTGATTTATTTTCAAAGCTTTGAAAATAAACGTGAGACCAATCCAGTACAGCAAGCCTTCACTAGCGCAGCTAAAATGGTGTAATCTAACATACGGGAAAAATGTCTCTTCTATAATGTCTCCATCGCCTCCACCCTCCAGAAGTAATACAAACGTCCATTGTTCTACTCTGAGAAGAGACAGGACAGGATAAGGTAAGAGAAAGGAGTATTTTTACTCCCTGCATTCCGAGCTCAAGGTTGACACACACAGTACTTGCAGACAACCAAAAGAGAACAACTGGAAGAACAATAGCTGTTTGTAATATGACTATGAAAGTAAAGAAGTAACACACAAATATGGATATATGTAATTATCTGCCTCCGTCAGTATATATGTATATAAAGGTATATACAGTATAGGCGTAATATGATCAAACATTCTTGTTCTTGTCAAAAGTCTAGCAGCCGCATTTTGTACCAACTGTAATCTTTTAATATTAGACATAGGGAGACCCGAAAATAATATGTTACAATAATCGAGACGAGACGTAACAAACGCATGAATAATGATCTCAGCGTCGCTAGTGGACAAAATGGAACACATTTTAGCGATATTACGGAGATGAAAGAAGGCCGTTTTAGTAACACTCTTAATGTGTGACTCAAACGAGAGAGTTGGGTAGAAGATAGAACATAATGTCATGGCTGTCTTGAGTTTCCAATCATTTCTACAACTCTTATTTTTTTGTGAAAGAGTGATTGGAGCACATACTTGTTGGTCACAAAAAAACATTCATGAAGTTTGGTTCTTTTATGAATTTATTATGGGTCTACTGAAAATGTGAGCAAATGTGCTGGGTCAAAAGTATACATACAGCAATGTTAATATTTGCTTACATGTCCCTTGGCAAGTTTCACTGCAATAAGGCGCTTTTAGTTTTTGAGTTTTCGACCACTCCTCTTGACAAAATTGGTGCAGTTCAGCTAAATGTGTTGTTTTTCTGACATGGACTTGTTTCTTTAGCATTGCCCACACGTATAAGTCAGGACTTTGGGAAGGCCATTCTAAAATTCATTCATTCTAGCCTGATTTAGCCATTCCTTTACCACTTTTGACGTGTGTTTGGGGTCATTGTCCTGTTGGAACACCAAACTGCACCCAAGACCCAACCTCCGGGCTGATGATTTTAGCTTGTCTGGAAAAATTTGGAGGTAATTCTCCTTTTTCATTGTCCCATTTACTCTCTGTAAAGCACCAGTTCCATTGGCAGCAAAACAGGCCCAAAGCATAATACTATCACCACCATGCTTGACGGTAGGAATTGGTGTTCCTGGGATTTAAGGCCTCACCTTTTCTCCTCCAACCAAATTGCTGGGTATTGTGGCCTAACAACATAATTTTTGTTTCATCTGACATCACATGGACAAGGATACGACCATCTGGAGTAAAGTTCTGGGACAATGCAAAAAAAGGATTACCTACAAATTCAAAAGTAGAAGAGCAGAATTCTGCTTCTTGATGCTTCTGATTGAATTGACAGCTGAAAAGATGTGATATGAGTGAAGATGCACCTTCTGGATGGACTTCCTTCACCAGAGTGAGGTGTTGGCTTAGCATGAGCAGCGTAAGCAGCTCACGGTGCGTTTTGTGCTCCCACAGCTGGTGACGCTGGTAACGAGCTCTCAGAGAGACGTGAAGGCTGAAGGCTGAGTGAGACACAGCAGTCGGCACACAGTGAGGACTTTTCTTTTTCATGCACCTCCAAATGTTCTTCTGACTTTGTGTGAAGATGATGTTCACTCTGCCACATGCTAACATCTGCACTTGGATTCACCTGCTTTGCTGAGTCATCTTCTTCCTCCAGGATGCTTTGTGCACTGGAACACAGAGAGATGTCTCCATCGCTGAGGGACCTCATCACACTTGGACATTTATGCACTAATTGCTCCTCATCTCATCCATCATGTCTTCTTTGGCTCTTTATGGCTGAGAAAACACCTTCAATCTGCATTTTCAACACTATTTTGCCAGTCAATCATGTTGATGTTGATCTTTGTGTCCATGTAGTTGTGATGTCATCATTTGGGGCTCATGTGTCATCACATTGACAAGGATTTCTTCTTTCCTTTTCAAACCAATAGACAGCTGCTTATCAATGACATTCACCTTGTGTCACATGCCATCTTTATTTCTACTAATACTTTGGAACAATAGTACAATTTTTAAGCACTTTTGTATGTTAATGTTAATGGTTTGGTAATCATTTTTGATGTAACATTTAAAAATGTTGTCCAGTTGTTATATCTTGTTTTCTGATGACATTAGTCTCATTTGCAATGCAGTTGCACTTCCAAGACCATTAGATGGCAGCACTGTGTAACTATTTATGGTATGTTGTCAAACTAGAAAGTGGCTTTTTTCCAGGAAGACTCATTTGTTAGGTTGCGCCCTACAAAGGGGCAATACTGTAAGTATTGTCCTCATTACACAAAACTGTAAAATTCCAACTATAATCTTAGTTGTCGTTTCCTTTACCAAATTCGAAGGTGTTGAAATCGCCATGTAAAATTACTCATGCTAATAGTAGCCTGTCTATGGCAAATCCTATGTAAATTAACCATATGCTAGTACATTTTTAAAGAGTGTAGCATTACTTTGCGTTTGAGCGTTTTTTTTTTGTATGAAGCACACTTTGTTGGTGTTGAAAATGGCAAGGTGACTTTGAGGGAGTTTGGCTGAGTCCGGCCTGAGTGCTGCTTGAGTGATTGTTTACGTGAGCCCGTGTTTAGTCTGAAAGCAGACATGACCAGTCTGAAACCGGACATGACATCACATGCAACAAAGGTATCCAACTATGGCACCGTTTGATTTTTTGGAATTGATAGTACCGAGGGAATTTGGTCATTACCTACAAAAGTACTGAATTGGGTAGCCAACCCTACCAGTTAGTGTGACGGAGGGGGACAGTGACATAAGATTTTTATGACAAAGTGTGGCAAAATGTTTATATTTTTTTAAACAATTTTCTGTTTTTCCGTTCCTCTTTGCATAGTCATATTTTTGCTTGATTGCCAAACATGGCGAGGATGTCATTTCGGAAGTAAACAAGGTAGGCCGTTCATAAACTCTTGATATTCAGTGTTTTATGTGTACTATGTTTCATGTACATTCTGGGTGTTTTATTCAGTAAAAACTTGTCAAATACAATTCTGTGTTGGAGGTGCTTTGTCATTACACACATGATAACACTTTCAGCTTGCAGTCATGCAAAACAAGTGTCAAATGTCTCAAGTATTCCTGTAAAAAAGACACAAGCACATACAGCAGATTGTGAGACACTTTTACAGATAAAATAAGATTTTTTTCCCAGCTGTTTGAATTATTTAGTGTGAATTTGGGTTTGCCAACCGTCTCTTGAAAAACAGAATTAGAATGAGAAACAAAAGTATGTGTCACGTAATGAGCCTAAAAGGGGCGCACTTAGTCTTGTGTTATTGCCGTTCAGTTTCAGTTCAGTTTATGTGGAACATGCATACGACACATGTAATGCATCACATATTTCCAGTTGTTTCATGACAGCACGTCCAAAAAGGAGTAGGAAGAAGCAGAGCTTATTTAATCCTACTTATTTTCATATCATAGCAATTGTATCCCATGTCCTTGTTCTCTGCAACAGAACAGTGAATAAATAACCAATATACCATAGTAAGTAAACAAATATTTAAATACATAAATAATCATTATCTAAAAAAAAAAAAGGTTCAAGATGCTCATCATAATTGTTCTTATTTGTACTTTTTGAACGGTCTCTTAAACTGGATCATATTGGTGCTTTGTTTGGTTTATTTGGTTAATGCATTCCATAATTTAATTCCACATACAGACATGCTAAAGGTTTTAAGTGTTGCAAGCGCATACACATGTTTTTAATTAGATTTTCCTTTAAGGTTATATTTCTCCTCTTGGCTAGCAGGTTATAGTTTGCTTAGTACACAATTTTAGCTGTTTGCAAATTGCACCAAATCGTTCAATTTCAACATTTGTGATTTAAAAAATAAAATGTTTGCATGTTCTCTACATCCAACATGATGTATTATTATAACTGATCTTTTTTGTAACACCGTTAGTGAATGAAGCGCACTTTTGTAGTTATTTCCCGTATTTCTGCACAATAACTCAGATATGTAACACTAGTGAGCAGTAGAGGATATGAAGTGATTTTTGGTCTAGAACATGTTTTGCTTTATTCATTATTGACGTGTGTGTTGCTACTTTATGTTTTATATTTTTTGCATGAGCTTTCCTGTTCAGTTTATCATCTATTATTACACCCAAAAATGTGTTTTCTTTTACCCTTTCAATGTCTACTCCGTTTATTTGTATTTGTGTTTGACTTTCTCTTCTACTGTTACCAAATAGCATTATTTTAGTTTTACTGAGATTCAAAGATTGTCTGTTTTTGTCAAACCATCTTTTTAATTTGTTCATTTCTTCTGTTATTATTTGTATTCGCTTCTGTGTGTTCTCTCCTGAACAAAACACTGTTGTATCATCTGCAAATAATACTCACTTTAAGTCCTTTGTAACTTTACAAATGTTGTTTGTATAAAGATTGAACGATCTTGGTCCAAGTATTGATCCCTGAGGTACGCCACACAATATTTTGAGCTGTGTAAAAGTGTGTTCTCCTATCTTTACGTATTGCCTCCTGTAGTGACGACTATGACTGGATTAATATGGATTAGCAATCACTTCAGGGTGTCGGGTGAGGACAACAATTATTTATTCAGGTGAGTGCAGGAGAAATAATAGATTGTTCTAGTCCAGATTTGTAGGTTCAATTGTCAATTGAAGACTTGCATGAGTGGTTTGTTTGCGCGCGTGCGCGCGTGTGTGTGTGTGTGTGTGTGTGTGTGTGTGTGTGTGTGTGTGTGTGTGTGTCATACTTGCCAACCTTGAGACCTCTGAATTCGGGAGATGGGGGGTGTTTGAGGTTGGGGGGGCGGGGTTTGGTAATAGCGGTGGGTGTATATTGTAGCCCGGAAGAGTTAGGGCTGCAAGGGATTCTGGGTATTTGTTCAGTCCATCTTCGATAAGCTCGGGCCCAGCGAACCCGCCAGCGTTTCTGGGTGTTGTTGATAAATGGCTTTGGCTTTGCATAATAACGTTTTTCCATTTATTCTCTTTCTGTTTGTCTGCAAGTAAACTGTGTGTGTTAACCTTGAAGCTTTGGAATGTAAGAAGGAGAGATAATGTGCATGTGTTTTGACTAGAGATTTAAGAGGGGAGAGGGTGTGGGTCGGAGAGACAGACCAGCTTAGCGGGGCGATTGAATGCTCTATGCTGGACTGGTGTCAATGTATATGCAAAGCTTTGCAAATATATTACAAAATACCTATTCTGTCTCTGGTGGTTTTTCAACTCAGATTTAAGTGTCGTAAAGAGCTTAGGAGCGACATGTGACTTGAATTCCCTGGGAGGAACAACTGGTCCGAAACGCAACAATTTGGGGGCCTCGTCCGGTGCGACACGCTGAGAATTGGACACCTCTTGCTTTCTTCTGGACAGACTCACTAGTGGCCAAACATAAACAAGGTAAGCAGAGCCTTTTTCTAAAATCTGCTTTTGGAGTCTGTCTTGAAGTATGCAAGTCAAACAATGTTTGTACCCCAGACACAGAGTGGACATTTTGATGGATTGATTGCATTTTTGCCTTGTCCGCCATTACATAAAAAATTGTAAATAAGTGGTCAACTCGTGTCATTGTGTCTCGACTACCGTGACGGGCAGTTTCATTGATGAATAAACTAATAGTTGGGTGTAGCTCACCCTGGGTCATTGGTCGTCACCTAAACGAGTAACGGGTTCGAGGCCCTTCGTACGGTACGAAAAATTCTGAAGTAACGGGTTCGAGAGCCTTCGTACGGTACGATAAATTCTGAAGTAACGGGTTCGAGGCCCTTCGTCTGGGACGATACATTCTGAGACAAAGACACAATGGCCACGGAGTGTGACAGATAAGAATGTGATGGCGGTTGGGGAAAAGGTGTGATGAATGTACTGTTGTCAACAATGAAATTAGCAGGTAGAGTTTAAAAAGAAAAAAAAAAGAGTTTCTTGGAAGGGTTAAGAGGGAGATTACAATACTCGAAAAGTCCTGAACTCAAACGTTTGGTAAATTAAGAAAAGTAACTGGAAGTTTTATGGTAAAGTGAAACGCAGAGAAAGAGCTTTCGTGCAGTTTTTTCCTTGTGTGTGTGTGTGCTGCTGGTTGCGTGGGTGTGTGTGTGTGTCTGCTGAGAGCATACACGTGCTTGTGTGTGTGTGTGTGTGTGTGCTGAGAGCATACGCATGCTTGTGTGTGTGTGTGTGTGCTCGCTTGAGTGTGTGTGTGTTGCTATTGGTGACGGAGGAGTCCGCGGGAAGAGACGGAGGGGGAGAACAAGGCGAATTAGATAAGGACATGACTCGAGCATGTCGCGTATGCGCAAGACTATTCAAACGACCCACCCAGACTTTGACTAAGCCACCGCCCTATGACGTAATGCCAGAAGCGTCTTTATAACCACTTTTGACAGTCACAGGAGGAGCCCTGGTGGTCGAAACAGAAACTAAGCTCTCTGGTGCACCCCCTTCTCCGGTGCCAAGAGAGGGAGGTACTCAAACGTCCTCTCTAAGATTGTACCTACCTCCAAAACTTAAAATGTCTCCATCGGCTCAAATTCTTAACCCCTTCCTTTGCACGTCTGACCATTTTCCTCCGGCAAATGGCAACCTTGCGCGTGCATACCAGACATTTTTGACACATAAAGCTGCTATTAGGGGCCAATTTCAATATAAGAATTTTGCCGTCACAGACATGCAAACCATTGCTGACCTTGCTTTCCCACCTGTACCTCAGGGAGGGAACCTTTGGCTAAACACTTTGGACAAAGCTAACCCTGATATACACGGTGCCAAAAACAACACATGGCAGGGACATCTTATTCATCACATGCAAAATTGGACAGAGCAGGATGAAAACAACAAGGCCGGTGGTAGAGTAACAAGGAAACAACTACTTAAATTACAGATCGCTGGAGATGAAAAGTTAAAAGAACCAAGTGGTCAAAGATCAGCTAAGGTATATTCAGCAGTGGGTGACCTTGCTTTTGAGCCCCATCAGGTGGAGGAAAGAATCCTCAACAGACGTGAGACCAGACGGTTGGACTCGGGTGGTGGACGCGGCGTTTTAAAGTCAGTCCAGGGAACAAACTGTTACAGTTGTGGACAGCCTGGTCACTGATCTCGAGACTGTCCAAACATTTCCGAAAATGAACGGTTCCGCTGTGAAAAAGGAACACAAAGGCATGGCAAAGGACGCCCAAGGCAGAAGCCCCAGCCGGAAATACAGACAGGCCCCCTGCTGGACATAAGTGTCAACGGACAATGTTATCAGTTCGTGATTGACACTGGTGCCACCCACTCATTTCTGAATGCAGAGGTACCAAAGAAACTGTGTGCTTCCTTTTTGAAGGTCGAAGGCTTCGCTGAGGTCACAAGAATGTTACCGGTCACCAAACCTCTTCCGGTTCAGATTGCTGGACTCTCGTTGAAGCACCCCTTCGTGGTTGACCTGCACACACCTTGCCTAATTGGTAATGACCTCCTTTACAGACTGTACCCTGACATTCAATATCGCACAGAAGGAACCTTCCTGGTGTTACCTGACGGCTCAACCACCAAGCTGCGACACCACTACCAAAGCTCCTCCATGAGCTCATACCACAGCCTGAAACACCAGAATGGCTGACATCTCCAACTGCTCTATCAGTGAAAACCCTGGCTGACTGAGATGCTTCCGTGTGTACCGCCACCCGACTCGCCTCATGTTCATGCCAGGAGGCCTTTGACTCCTTTATATTTATATATGTTGGAACTCAAGGTGTGGCTGCTCATGTTGACATATCTTTGCTACAACTAGCATGGTATAAGATGGACACAATTGCTGTCCCACATTGTTCCCTTGCTCTTTGCCCTGCCTACAAAACCAAAGACTTAGGTCCAATGATAAAACACGGCGTAGCTGCCACTCATTGCACCGACACCCAAATACCACATTTTCAATTGTTTAAGTTTTCTGTTAAGCACATAGCTATGGGGCTGCACTTTGGACACCCCGGCTGTAGGCTACGAGGAGCTAGAAGCTACACAACAGCTGAGCTAAAACGACACATTACATTTAAGCATATCAAAAAATTATAGTTGCTTATTACATACACACAGTCGCCATGACAGAAGTCTGATAGAAAGTATTCAGTAACAAACGTGTCCGCATCATTCGACTTTCTACAACATGAGCTTGACTTAATTTGTTATTGTAGCCACCAGGCGTGGTAAAATTTCAAATTACTATTGCGAAGGCATCCGCCATAAGGTTAGTATTTTTCTAGTATTTGTGTCGATATAAATATAGGCATATTTTGAAGCTTTCACCATATTGAATAAGGTACATAAAATTTAGGATTTAGTTGAGTTTGAGTTATTTCTGATTTTGCTAAGGGGTCCCCTACCCTAATACCACCCTCCAGTGGTCCACAGAGACTGAAATGACTTTCATTGACCTCAAACATGACCTGTCCTCCGCCCCTGCTCTTGCTGTACTTGACTATTAGCTGACCTTTTTCTTAGATGTTTCTGAAGGTGGTAGTATTACTGACACAGTCTCTTTTTCAGAAACAGAAGGGGGAGGAGGTGAGGGTGGATTCAGACTCTTGGATTCAGACTCCGTACAACAAAATAGCTTTAACAATATTCCTGTGGGTAAGAAGTTATAACTAAATTGTTGTAAGTTTGTAAATTTAACTTGAAAATAGCCATTTTGCACATCGATAGTAGTTTAGTAGATCAATTTGGAATATGGAGGAGGTGAGGGTGAACCGTGTATAGTTTTTGACTTCATTGATATGATCAATCCGGTGAAAGGGAAAAGATACTTGCTGACTTGTGTTGACAATCACAGTGGTTGGCCGAAAGCAACCCCAACCTCAAAAGAGGATACAAAATCAGTATTTAAATGGCTTGTTAAGGGCCTAATTCCCCGACATGGGTTCCCCAAAAAGATTAGGTCAGACAACGGCACCCATTTTAAAAATACTCACTTAGCCTTGGTTGAAAATGCTCTCGGACTAGAACACAGGTTCGGTTCGGGGTACCATACGAAGTCCCAAGGTAAGGTTGAAAGGATGAACCAGAACATCAAAAACAAATTGGCTAAAATCTGTGCACAGACCAAATTGAATTGGATTGACATGTTGCAATTAGCGTTAATGATCATTCGAATGTCCGTGAATAAAACTGTTTTACCGCCCTTTGAGTTTTTCACCCTATGAACTGCATACAGGTCAGCCCCTTCCCAGGATCAACACCCCCCTGGAAGAAGGAATCAGCGTAAAACCAAAATGGTATTTTACACAAAATGCAGAATTTGTGTGCCAGTTCTTCTGTACAGATTCGAGGATGACAGCCCGCCACTCCAGATTCCCTTCCGTCCACTGAGAGGGTCAAGATCAAGGTCATCAAACGCAAGTGTACGGAGCCCAGGTGGAATGGTCCCTTCAATGTCGTGGTACGGACGTCCCACGCCCTTCGACTAGCTGGTACAGGGGACTCCTGGTACCACCTCTACCTCCGCACTCCCGCGGAGGAGCCTGCCACGGAAGGGGCCCAGAAGACGACGCTGAGAGACACCTCCCTCCGTTGAGCTGCCGTCTACCGTCGTGTAGATCTTCCAGATTTTCTACCTACATTACTCTGATCAACTTCTATATTGTATACCATTGCTTGAGACCAGTCCATAGGCTAGATGTTTGTTAGTTTTTCTTGCTTGTTTTCAGCATAACTATTTGCGTTTTTACATTAAGTGAAAAGTTTGATGTTTATCCCCGTCTCGTTACCTGAATTACTCTGATTTTGATTTCTGAAAGGCAGGATGTTATACCCAGTAGGATTCCCTGACGGACTGGTGTTTGGGCTTGCTCTACTGACCTTGTGTCTCAATTCTTCCTTCTCGACGACAGTGACTGACAAGTGTCTTAGAACGTACGGCGGACTTGAAATAGACTGGGTCAAGGGGGACAGCAAGACTTCCTTTTTTGACCTGTGTAGTGTGATTAAGTGTGAAAAAAAAAAAGTTCTTACCGTGCTAGTAACCTCTATCTTTGTTACGACTCAAACCTGAACTATTGGTGTCGGATGCGGACAACATACTCTGGAAAGTGGTGCCCCTTTTGGAAGCAGGTAACCCACTACACAGGGCCTTTAGATTACCAGGACCCTTTATATGCCAGCATACATCCAGAATTCAAAGTTATTCTGAGAGGGATGACCTTTCAGAGGAACTTTGATCGGTCCCAGAACCCCCTTTCCCATACAATTGCCAGGGCAGGTGTTATGCCTAGTCCCTTTTATGTTGTTTTGGGGGTTGACCAGACAGGTACAGACCCTAAAGGAATTATTAAAATTAATGTCCTTGAGAGGGCGTTAATTACCTCTGCCCCTTCTGTAGCACCTAAAGTGCCACTCCACCTCGGTGACGTTACAAAGGCTCTCACATCTGTGTATACTAATGACATCACCAACGAAGACCTGATAGCTTTGACCTTAGGAGCAGGTGCAGGCAACCTGTGGCTTAGGTGGATGACTAGCATGGCTAAGAGCCAAAACCTGGGTGACTGTGTTGCTTGTTCCGCTGGACGTCCCTTTCCCCACACTTACCCCGCCCCTTTTAAGTTGACTGACACAAATGGCTCAAACTGTCTTATCTCCTTGTTTTCTGAACCCACACCACCAGGTTGTGATTTATTGGCTAGTGTGTACCCTCCTGTTGACAATTTCACCCTGATAGATGGCTCAAGGATAGGCCCTTGGGCACGAGCTGACTTATTCTGGTATTGTGGGGAGCACAGATTGTACATTAGAATCCCGACGTCAGCCGTTGGACTTTGTGCTATGGTTAGACTGGTGACCCCACTCACCCTAGTGGGTACCAAATTAACACCCCTTGGAACTCCTGTTTCAGCGGCCTCTCTAACTTCCCGCAGAAGACGCCATGTTTTATCTCGGAGGAGTGTAACGGGCTCCTTTGATTTGATGAGAAACCCTGATGGTGTTTACTTTGATGCAATTGGACAACCAAGGGGGGTCCCACCACAACATAAATTGGGGTGTGAATCCTGTGCAGGTTTCGAGAACCTTCCTATAATTGGTGCTATTTTCCCTGTGACTGCTACTAAAAATGTAGAAAGCATTAACGCTTGTTCTGGGATGTTTGGAGTTTAGATTTGAAGGTTTTGGAGGTGCTAGGGTTCCAGGAGGTGCATGCGTAATCGAAAAAGGGTTGAACGAGAGTTCTCGCCAGAATCCTCATGGTGCTTTTGTTGACCAGAGAGGAGATTCTGTAGAGAAATCTCGTTCGTTGGTTGACCTTTTTGATTACCTTGGTTGCCATTTTATCACAGGAAAGATTAGCCTCTAGAATGGAACCTAGGTAGGTGACCTCATCTTTCCTGGTGATAATAATGTCATAAACCTACATGTGTGACACGTTAGCCTGGTGAGAATGTTTCTTACCACCCAGCCACCAATGTATGTGACACGGTTGTCCGATAAGGGACAGTTCTGAGGTGGTGTCCAGTTGGCATAGTCATTCTGGACAAGAACTCTTGGCACCACGTCAAAGTCATCTGGAATGTTGTCCTCCGAGTCCTCCGTCATAGGGAGGATCTTAGTGTTGTCTTGTGCTGTGACATTTCCAGTTTTGCTGGGTTCAATGCCAGCTTGGTGTAGATTGAGTGGAATTGCTGTGTGTTGGGATTGTTGTTGCAGCCTCCTGTTTATAAAAAGAGCAGAGTACATAAATAAGATTGTGCATTAGCACCCTCATCTTACATTCTTATTAGCATATACATATATAGTTATTAATATTGTCTTTCTTGAAAGGCCTTATGCCTATATAAAAGATGAAACAATTAAAATGTTTCTCTTCATTTCATATTGTCGATTATCAACACACAGCACATGATTTATGAAGGTAAACAAACGTAACGAACAATCCTTGATGTGATTAAATGAGTGAGTCTTTCAAATATATCTTCGGTATCATTTTAAAGTTAAAGTCCCAACGATAGTCACACACACTTGGTGTGGTGCATTTGACCCACCCCCATGTTCACCCCCTGGGAGGTGAGGGGAGCAGTGAGCAGCATTGGTGGCCACACCCGGGAATAATTTAGGCCCTGCCAGGGCGCGGGCCCCTCTCTCGGGACGAACCCATTCCAGGGCGCACTGCCCTTCACACAGAAAAGATAACTCTCCCCGGGGCCCCCGCCAGCTTCTCCGGGATCATTTGCGTCACCGCACTGGGCGCCTCTCGGCGCCGATCTCGTGAGTGTCAAATGAAGTGAGGTCAGTAACGTCTTGCTGATGATAAATGATTTCAATCTTTAAAAACAATATTTTTATTAAGAGTGTAAAAATCCACTCCATCCCATTTTAAATATCTTTTTTTAATGATCGCTTTTATATTTGCTGCTAAACCTTTCTGCAAGGATTCAGGTAATTAAACAGTAGCCTATTGGGACTCTAGACCATGGTCTGAAACCCGGAAGTGGCAAGATGTGCCTCTAGGTCACGTGATTGCAAGCCAGCTATAAGACATTTTGTGCTCAAACTCTCACTTCTTTTATTTCTACGCTGCAGCTGCTTGACCATCGTGTCAATTAAGCCACGAAGAAGAACAAACCGCATGACGTCATATGCAACCCAGCTCATGAGAGCTACATTTTTCCTACACAAAAGTCGCTTTCTTAAAGTGAAACCCAATTTCCGACGTTAAAATATCAATCTTGGAAAATGGTAAAAAGTATAAACAGCCTTAAATTAATATCTTTGTTGGAGAAATTGAAGTTGTTTTAAACAAGTCCAATTTTGTATTTATTTCATTTACTTATATTTTTTCTTTAAATTTTAATCTAATTGTTGTAACACTCCCTGCTTGTTGAGCAGGAAGTAGAAAGTCAGTTTGGCTTTGGCGCACACTTCATGTTTACTAGTGAAGCAAGTTGTCGTCGCCTTGTTTTTCTTTGAGGATTAAAACTAGAAACTTTTTTTATTGACTTGTGCACTTGTGACATTTAATGATGAACTTGCTTTTCTTCTTTCTCCTAGTTGTACAAACACACAGCGTGATGCCTGGTAAGTCCACTTTCTTGACAACTTTATACACCTCATTCCTACATGCTCATTTCATCCTCAATACTTCTTCTCATTATTATTGACGCTCTTCTCTTTTCACCAACATCAATCAGTCAATAGTTTGCATCTTCATTTGTTGTTCAAATTGAGTCAAACTTGTTCAAGTTGTCTCACTTTAACAGCAAACTACATCATACTTTTTACTTTAGCATTTCCAGAAACGTTAGTTTCACTTTTAAATAGGAAAATACAAATAATTAATCCAGGAAACAATCAGTAGTATCAGTTATAAAATGAGATGTGTCATGTCTGTGTAATCATGTTTTGTCTTAGTCATGTTTTGTTTAGTTTCTGGCTTTTCACTCCCTCGTCTTGTTTCCATGATTACCCATTTGTTTCACCTGTTCCACGTTTGGACTCATTGTGCACTCTTGTTTATCACCATAGCAACCCATTAGTTTTCACCTGTCACGTCACGCACCTGTTTCACGTTTTGAGTCACGCACCTGTTTTCGTTAATCATATATGTAGTATTTAAGTTCAGTGTTTTCAGTTTGTCGTTCGGACGACATCCCCATATTTATGCTTCTGCACACTCTCCACACCCTTATGATCCTTGCTGCTCTTTTTTCATGCCGATTCCATGCCAAGTAAGTTTTTGTTTATTAAGCCACAGTTAGTGTTTTTTGTTGTTCATAGTTTTTGCCTTTGTGCAAGTGTTTGGTTTCATAGTTTGTTCTCCGCCATTGTGCGCACCTTTAGTTTACTTCTTTTTTTGTAGTTCTAGTGTTTCAATAAAAAATGTACTTACATTCCCGTCTCGCCCGAGCCAACTTTCCGTTGCATCCCAGAAAAACTAAACCCCAGGACCAAGTCTTGACAGCATGTCACCAGCAAGATAGCTTTTCCGCACGTAAGTTGGCCGAGTTGGATAATTTGGATGAGGCTTCTTGGGAGGTGCTGCGCGCCATGGAGGCAGAGACGCTGCGCTTTTCCCCCAGGGAGCGCAGGGGGATGATGTGGGGGAATGGAGGCAAGTTGGTGCCGATCGGTGCGTCACCTCAGCCACGGAAGCGCCGCCAAAGGCGAGGGACGCCAGGAAAGACTTCTGCGACCGGGCAGGACACGCCGCTCCCACAAGCCCCTCCCCCTCCGGGCGGAAGCAAGCAGCAGCCAGCCCGGCTTCGCCCTGATGACATCACAGACCAGGATTTTTTTTTCAACTCTTTTTCTTTTGATCACCCGCCTCCAGCAAAAGACTCTAATGCCATGTCTTTGATAAAACATTATCAAAACATGTTTTTAGAAATAAGGTCTAATCAGTCCAAGCCACGTCCCAAATTTCACGCCCCGCCCCCCAAGACTCATGTCCCGCCCCCGTCACAATTTTTTTTCTTTTTTCCGCACAAACACAACCCCAGGTGGGGGATAAAGAAAAACATTGTGGCCAATTTAAAGGGGAAGTTTCGGCCCCCCTCCTGTCCTCCCTCCGCCCACCCCTAGAGGGAGTTCCAGACCGCAGGGAGCGCGTCTGGTATCCGCCCCTTGAGGGGGGGGCTAGGGCTGGGAATTGTTCAGGTGGGGTGGCTCTGCATCACCATGCCAAGCCTCAGCCTCCAGCACAGCCGCCACCACCAGTCTTCCGACCTGCTCCAGCTCCACGACGCCAAGTGCCGCCAGTCGCAGCTCCACGACGCCAAGTGCCGCCAGTCGCAGCTCAACGATGCCAAGTGCCGCCAGTCGCAGCTCCACGACGCCAAGACCAAGACCAAGACTCGCCATGCCAAGACCAACACCCGCCATGCCAAGACCAAGACCCGCCATGCCAAGACCAAGACCCGCCATGCCAAGACCAAGACCAAGACCCGCCATGCCAAGACCAAGACCAAGACCAAGACCAAGACCCGCCATGCCAAGACCAAGACCCGCCATGCCAAGACCAAGACCTGCCATGCCAAGACCAGGACCCGCCATGCCAAGACCAAGAACCGCCATGCCAAGACCAAGACCAAGACCCGCCATGCCAAGACCAAGACCAAGACCCACCATGCCAAGACCAAGACCCCCGCCAAGACCAAGACCCACGCCAAGACCAAGACCTACGCCAAGACCAAGACCCACGCCGAGCTTCGCCGCCTGACGCGCCACGCCGAGCTTAGCCGCCTGACTCACCACGCCAAGCCACGCCTGCCACGATGACGACGCGCCTGCCTCCTCGTCGGCTACGGATATGGCCGCTACCCGGTCGCCCGCCACGCCAAGTGCGCCCACCTCCCAGTCGGCCACGAATGTGGCCAATCCCTGGGAGCCCGCCTCGCCTGCTGCAGCGGCGTTCCACTCGCCGCCGCCACTTGACTTTGCCTCGGTGGATTCGGGGCCACTTGGGCTGGCGACCCACCGCCATGTCCCCCTCCCGCCCTCCCATGACTCTTGTTAAGTTTTTTCTTGGACATCTGGGATCTGTCCGTAAGGGGGGGTTCTGTCATGTCTGTGTATTCATGTTTTGTCTTAGTCATGTTTTGTTTAGTTTCTGGCTTTTCACTCCCTCGTCTTGTTTCCATGATTCCATGCACAAATCCAGTTACAAATAAAATAAATTAAAAGAAAAAAAAAAATCTCAAAATAATAAAATAAAATAAGAGTACACAGATCCAGTTACAATAAAAGAAAGGAAAAAGTGAAAGAGAAAAAAAAAAGTTCTCAAACTGATAACATGAAATATTAAGTCTAAAAAATGACTTTACATGTTTCTTAAATGCTTTTTTACTGGGAATAGTCCTAATATTTAAATGAAGAGTATTCTAATATTGTTGTTGTATTCCATTGTAAACATTCCATAAGGCGCTGCTATATTTCCATGCTTTGGCAGTGACTGTCAGGCTTGGACGAAGGAAGGGACTCAGATGCAGGGATGGGATTCTTAATAAAGCTTTTATTTTGAAAACTCTTTAACCTCCAGAGTCACAAAAAACAGACAGCGAAAAAAAGTTCCAAAAAGAAATTAACCGAAAATCACTCCAAAAGGAGGAAATACGAAAATAAAGACGAACTATAATTGGCGCCGTATCTGCTATAAAAACTTTAACAAAAAACGCTCCAACAGGAAGAAGAAAATAATGACTATAAAAATGACTACTCTAATCTTATTCTAATAAGTGTAAACAAAAAAATCACTCAAAAACTTTGAGGAAGGAAGATCATTAGGAAAAAATCCTAACTCACCACTGCGGTTGAAAAAAGGCTAGATAACAAAAGTCGCTCTGAGGGAGGAGAAAAAGTTCACTCAAAATTACAGCGTGGGAATTTCTGGATACAAGGAAGTAGACGTGGGATGAGGCAAGGCATGGACATGAACATGGAGGCTAGACAGGCACGAAAGCTCGAGACAATCTGGCACAGAACAAGGGGAGGCATGGGCTTATATGGAACTTGAGGGTAATAGGAAACAGGTGGAAACAATCAAGGGTCAGGGATGACGTCAGACTGGTGACACAAAAGGAAAGACCCGTGATCTGAAACAAGAGGAGTTGCTTTTCAAAATAAAACATGCAAATCACAAGACAGAAAAAACCAAGACAAGACTTCCCTCACCGCGGTGTGGCAGTGACATCACTAGTTTGAACTTCCCCTCACCTAGAAAAACTACTTTTACTTCTCTGCTAGCAATAATGTCATATATTTATTTGACACTTACACTTGTAGAAGGAAATAAGTCAAGTTATTCATGTGTGTGGTCTTAAAGTGAGGTATAAATATGAAATATTGTCTCTTAGAACAGGAAGTGATTGTTTACTGTGAGAAGCAGCAGTGTTTGAAGTTGAAATGAAGACAACATCATTTCAAATAGGAATTGTTCAACATGAAACTAAACAATCAAATGTTGTTTTTCTGCCTTTTGTCTTTCAGTGATTCATTCACTCAAGTATTTCACCACTGCATCCTCTCAAGTTCCAAACTTCCCAGAGTATGTGGAGGTTGGTTATGTTGATGAAGTTGAGATTAGTTACTATGACAACAACATCAGGAAAATAGAATCCAAACAGGACTGGATGAACAAAATCACAGCAGAGGATCCAAACTACTGGCAGATACAAACAGAGATCAATCTTGTTAATGAATATATCTTCAAAGACAACATTGAAAAAGTCATGAAGCGTTTCAACCAAACTGGAGGTTTGTTTATGTTGAACTTTCTACTATTCTAATATGTTTGATATTTTTATACTGTATTAAAAACACACATTACTGCACTGATATACCTTGTCTCTGTCCATCCCATAATAACCTACAACAAAGACATGTAGTGTGTTAGTTTCACTCTGCTTTACAACACTTTGTGTCTCTCAGGTGTTCACACTTTCCAGGTGATGTCAGGATGTGAATGGAATGATGAGACTGATGAGGTTAAAGGTTGGCATCAGATCAGTTATGATGGAGAAGATTTCATATCGTTGGACATGAAAACATGGACATGGACTGCAGCAAAACAACAAGCTTTCCCCACCAAACTCAAGTGGGACCAAGAAATACTTAGACTTGACTACCTTAAGTATTATCACACTGAGGAATGTCCTTCTTACTTGAAGAAGTATGTGGAGTATGGGAAGAAGGTCCTAATGAGAACAGGTAGAAGCACACCTTGTACTTTCACCTTTTAACATGTTAGCACTCCCCCTATAGGAACATTACTGACATTACACTTTATACTCTTTTCTCTTCACCTCCTTTTCTCTACATCTTTACCTCCATTCTCTCCTTTTCTCTCCATTTTTACCTCCATTCTCTCCCTTTCTCTCCATCTTTACTTTCATTCTCTCCTTTTTTGTTCATCTTTACCTCCATTCTCTCCTTTTTGTTTCACCTTTACCTCCTTTTTCTCCTTTTCTCTCCATCTTTACCTCCATTTTATCCTTCTCTTTCCTTCTTTTCCTTCATTCTCTCCTTTTCTATCTGTCTTTACCTTCTTCCTCTCCTTTTCTATCATCTTCTTCCTTTTCTCCCCATTTTTACCTTCATTCTCATTTTCTCTCCATCTTTAACTCCATTCTCTCCATCTTTAACGTAATTCTCTCCTTCTCTACCTCCATTTTCTGCATTTATCTCCATCTTTACCTTCATTGTCTTATTCTCATTTTCTCTCCATCTTTAACTTAATTCTCACCTTTTCTCTCCTTCTCTACCTCCATTTTCTGCATTTCTCTCCATCTTTACCTTCATTGTCTAATTTTCTCTCCATCTTTACCTTTATTCTCTCCTTTTCTTTCCATCTTTATGTCCAATCTCTCCATCTTTACCTTCATTCTCACGTTCCTCCTTTTCTCTCCTTTACCTCTATTTTCTTCTTCTCTCTTTCTTTACATTCATTCTCTCCTTTTCTCTCATCTTTATTTTCTTTCTCTCCATTTTACTTTCTTTCTCTATTGTTCTCTCCTTCTTTACCTCCATTATCACCTTTTCTCTCCATCTTTACTTCTATTCTCTCTATGTTTACTTCCATTGTTTCCTTTCTCTCCATCTTTACCTCCTTCTTCTCCATCTTTACCTCCATTATTTCCTTTTTTCTCCATCTTTACCTTCACTTTCTCCTTCTTTACCTTTATTCGCTCCATCCTTACCTTCATTTGTTCCATCCTTACCGTCATTCTCTCCTTTTTTCTCCATCTTTACCTCCATTTTCTCCTTTATTCTCCATTTTTACGTCCATCTTCTCTCCACGTCATCCTCCATCCACATGTCACTTCCTGGGCAGAGCTTCCAGAGGTGTTCCTCCTCCAGAAGACGCCATCCTCTCCGGTCAGCTGCATGGCGACAGGTTTCTACCCCGACCGAGCCGACTTGTTTTGGAGGAAAGACGGCGAGCAGATCTTCGAGGACGTGGAGCACGGAGAGCTGCTCCCCAACCCCGACGGAACCTTCCAGATGTCGGTGGAGCTGAAAGTGGAGGTGACGGCCGAGGTGGAGGGCAAGTACGAATGTGTGTTCCATCTGTCTGGCGTTGAGGAGGACCTGGTCACCAAGCTGGAGAGAAGAAGCATCCTGAGCAACGCAAGCCATGAAGGTGAGAAAGACACATGTTGAATAGTGTCAATGTAACCACCTGATGTTCCTTCATGGGACTTATGAAGCAGCTGTCAAACAAATCAATCATACCATACCAACAGGCAACGTGAGCCTCACTGCCACGCTGGCGGTCCTCGCTGTGGTGGTCCTCTTGATCATCATCATCATCTTCATCATCAAGCGTCGCCGAAGCAGACAAGGTGAGGGACACAAATGTTTCCTCTTTCAGGAAGACGCGAAAAAGTCTCTGCTGTCATTTATGAGATGTGAATTTCACCTGCTTTCTCTTTCATTCCAGTCAAGTACAATCCAGCTGGTAAGTAAAACATCTTCTCTTCCTTGGAAAGCATAACAATAAACAAAGCAGTGGTGAAGCATCACTCACACACTTTGTAAGTTTACCCCCACAAAGATTGAAATATTATTTATTACATATTCATCTTTGTTATACACCTTTATGTCAGGTATATTCAATATAATATTGACTTTCTGTTTCTGTTACCACCAAAATTCTGGATTGTTGGTATCTTTGTAAGGGTCAACTTGCAAACTTCCTGTTTTAAGGTGTGATGTAGACACGTGTTACAAGTTTAGCAGGAAAATAAAAGCTTCCCTCCATTAGGAGTATCTTGATACTGGTGTAAGCGCACGCAATAGAAAGTATCACAGCCAACTTTTGATGAGTCGTCATGATAACGAACATCAAGGGCCTGATCTACTAAAGGTTTGTGTAATAAAACATGTGCAAACCTCATCTACTTAACTCGTGCGCAGAGTCTCTGAAATGAGCAAAATAGAGAGCGCAATCCATTTAGCGTGTCTGTCTTCATGTACAGTCCTGGGCAAAAGTTTACATACACTTGTAAAGAACATCAATCAATCAATCAATGTTTATTTACAGTATATAGCCATAAATCACAAGTGTCTCAAAGGGCTGCACAAGCCACAACGACATCCTCTGTTCAGATCCCATATAAGGGTAAGGAAAAACTCAAAACCCAGTGGGATGTCAATGAGAATGACTATGAGAAACCTTGGAGAGGACCGGGGAGACCAGATGCAATGGACGCCGAGAGGGTCTGAGATAATATTGTGAAAGTCCAGTCCATAGTGGATCTAACATAATAGTGAGAGTCCAGTCCATAGTGGGGACAGCAGGAGACCATCTCGAGTGGAGATGGGTCAGCGGCGCAGAGATGTTCCCAACTGATGCACAGGCCAGCGGTCCACCCCGGGTCCAGACCTGTGCCCCCCCCTCCACAAAGGAGAGGAGGGCAGAAAAGAAAAGTAACGGCAGACCATCTGGTCTAAAAAGAGGGTCTATTTAAAGGCTAGAGTAAACAAATGAGTTTTAAGATGGGACTTAAATGCTTCTACTGAGGTAGCATCTCTAACTGTTACCGGGAGGGCATTCCATAGTACTGGAGCCCCAATAGAAAACGCTCTATAGCCCGCAGATTTTTTTGGGGCTCTGGGAATCACTAATAAGCCGGAGTTCTTTGAACGCAGATTTCTTGCCGGGACATATGATACAATACAATCGGCAAGATAGGATGGAGCTAGACCGTGTGGTATTTTATACGTAAGTAGTAAAACCTTAAAGTTACATCTTAAGTGCACAGGAAGCCAGTGCAGGTGAGCCAGTATAGGTATATGCATAGGTATTGTTGCGTTTGGACCAGATGTTCCTCCCAGGGAATTTAAATTGCTGGTCAATCCCAAGTTCTTTTGATGACACATAAGCTGAGATCAATTTGACCACCAGACAGAATGGGTACTTTGTGATTTATTTTCAAAGCTTTGAAAATAAACGTGAGACCAATCCAGTACAGCAAGCCTTCACTAGCGCAGCTAAAATGGTCTAATCTAACATCCGGAAAAATTTCTCCTCCGTAATGTCTCCCTTGCCCTCACCCTCCAGAAGTAATACAAACGTCCATTGTTCTACTCTGAGAAGAGACAGGACAGGATAAGGTAAGAGAAAGGAGTATTTTTACTCCCTGCATTCCGAGCTCAAGGTTGACACACACAGTACTTGCAGACAACCAAAAGAGAACAACTGGAAGAACACTAGCTGTTTGTAATATGACTATGAAAGTAAAGAAGTAACACACAAAAATGGATGGATGGTAATTATCTGCCTCCGTCAGTATATATGTATATAAAGGTATATACAGTATAGGCGTAATATGATCAAACATTCTTGTTCTTGTCAAAAGTCTAGCAGCCGCATTTTGTACCAACTGTAATCTTTTAATATTAGACATAGGGAGACCCGAAAATAATGTTACAATAATCGAGACGAGACGTAACGAACGCATGAATAATGATCTCAGCGTCGCTAGTGGACAAAATGGAACACATTTTAGCGATATTACGGAGATGAAAGAAGGCCGTTTTAGTAACACTCTTAATGTGTGACTCAAACGAGAGAGTTGGGTAGAAGATAGAACATAATGTCATGGCTGTCTTGAGTTTCCAATCATTTCTACAACTCTTATTTTTTTGTGAAAGAGTGATTGGAGCACATACTTGTTGGTCACAAAAAACATTCATGAAGTTTGGTTCTTTTATGAATTTATTATGGGTCTACTGAAAATGTGAGCAAATGTGCTGGGTCAAAAGTATACATACAGCAATGTTAATATTTGCTTACATGTCCCTTGGCAAGTTTCACTGCAATAAGGCGTTTTTGAGTTTTTGACCACTCCTCTTGACAAAATTGGTGCAGTTCAGCTAAATGTGTTGGTTTTCTGACATGGACTTGTTTCTTCAGCATTGCCCACACGTATAAGTCAGGACTTTGGGAAGGCCATTCTAAAATTAATTCATTCTAGCCTGATTTAGCCATTCCTTTACCACTTTTGACGTGTGTTTGGGGTCATTGTCCTGTTGGAACACCCAACTGCGCCCAAGACCCAACCTCCGGGCTGATGATTTTAGGTTGTCTGGAAAAATTTGGAGGTAATTCTACTTTTTCATTGTCCCATTTACTCTCTGTAAAGCAGCAGTTCCATTGGCAGCAAAACAGGCCCAGAGCATAATACTACCACCACCATGCTTGACGGTAGGCATGGTGTTCCTGGTATTAAAGGCCTCACCTTTTCTCCTCCAAACATATTGCTGGGTATTGTGGCCTAACAACATAATTTTTGTTTCATCTGACATCACATGGACAAGGATATGACCTTCTGGAGGAAAGTTCTGTAAAGTTCTGGGACAATGCAAAAAAAGGATTACCTACAAATTCAAAAGTCGAAGAGCAGAATTCTGCTTCTTGATGCTTCTGATTGAATTGACAGCTGAAAAGATGTGATATGAGTGAAGATGCACCTTCTGGATGGACTTCCTTCACCAGAGTGAGGTGTTGGCTTAGCATGAGCAGCGTAAGCAGCTCACGGTGCGTTTTGTGCTCCCACAGCTGGTGACGCTGGTAACGAGCTCTCAGAGAGACGTGAAGGCTGAAGGCTGAGTGAGACACAGCAGTCGGCACACAGTGAGGACTTTTCTTTTTCATGCACCTCCAAATGTTCTTCTGACTTTGTGTGAAGATGATGTTCACTCTGCCACATGCTAACATCTGCACTTGGATTCACCTGCTTTGCTGAGTCATCTTCTTCCTCCAGGATGCTTTGTGCACTGGAACACAGAGAGATGTCTCCATCGCTGAGGGACCTCATCACACTTGGACATTTATGCACTGATTGCTCCTCATCTCATCCATCATGTCTTCTTTGGCTCTTTATGGCTGAGAAAATCTGCATTTCTCAACACTATTTTGCCAGTCAATCATGTTGATGTTGATCTTTGTGTCCATGTAGTTGTGATGTCATCATTTGGGGCTCATGTGTCATCACATTGACAAGGATTTCTTCTTTCCTTTTCAAACCAATAGACAGCTGCTTATCAATGACATTCACCTTGTGTCACATGTCATCTTTATTTGTACTAATATTTTGGAACAATTGTACCATTTTTCGGTACTTGTGTATGTTAATGTTAATGGTTTGGTAATCATTTTTTGATGTAACATTTAAAAATGTTGTCCAGTTGTTATATCTTGTTTTCTGACGACATTAGTCTCATTTGCAATGCAGTTGCACTTCCAAGACCATTAGATGGCAGCACTGAGTAACTATTTATGGTATGTTGTCAAACTAGAAAATGGCTTTTTTCCAGGAAGACTAATTTGTTAGGTTGCGCCCTACAAAGGGGCAATACTGTAAGTATTGTCCTCATTACACAAAACTGTAAAATTCCAACTATAATCTTAGTTGTCGTTTCCTTTACCAAATTTGAAGGTGTTGAAATCGCCATGTAAAATTACTCATGCTAATAGTAGCCTGTCTATGGCAAATCCTATGTAAATTAGCCATACGCTAGCGCATTTTGAAAGAGTGTAGCATTACTTTGCGTTTGAGCGTTTTTTTTTGTATGAAGCACACTTTGTTGGTGTTGAAAATGGCAAGGTGACTTAGAGGGAGTTTGGGTGAGTCCGGCCTGAGTGCTGCTTGAGTGATTGTTTACGTGTTTAGTCTGAAAGCAGACATGACCAGTCTGAAACCGGACATGATGTCACATGCAACAAAGGTATCCAACTATGGCACCGTTTGATTTTACGTGAATTGATAGTACCGAGGGAATTTGGTCATTACCTACAAAAGTACTGAATTGGGCAGCCAACCCTACCAGTTAGTGTGACAGAGGGGGACAGTGACACAACATTTTTATGACAAAGTGTGGCAAAATATTTATATTTTTTTAAACAATTTTCTGTTTTTCCGTTCCTCTTTGCATAGTCATATTTTTTGCTTGATTGCCAAACATGGCGAGGATGTCATTTGGGAAGTACACAAGGTAGGCCGTTCATATACTCTTGATATTCAGTGTTTTATGTGTACTATGTTTCATGTACATTCTGGGTGTTTTATTCAGTAAAAACTTGTCAAATACAATTCTGTGTTGGAGGTGGTTTGTCATTACACACATGATAACACTTTCAGCTTGCAGTCATGCAAAACAAGTGTCAAATGTCTCAAGTATTCCTGTAAAAAAGACACAAGCACATACAGCAGATTGTGAGACACTTTTACAGATAAAATAAGATTTTTTTTTCCAGCTGTTTGAATTATTTAGTGTGAATTTGGGTTTGCCAACCGTCTGTTGAAAAGCAGAATTAGAATGAGAAACAAAAGTATGTGTCACGTAATGAGCCTAAAAGGGCCGCACTTAGTCTCGTGTTATTGCCGTTCAGTTTCAGTTCAGTTTATGTGGAACATGCATACGACACATGTAATGCATCACATATTTCCAGTTGTTTCATGACAGCACGTCCGAAAAGGAGTAGGAAGAAGCAGAGCTTATTTAATCCTACTTATTTTCATATCATAGCAATTGTATCCCATGTCCTTGTTCTCTGCAACAGAACAGTGAATAAATAACTAATATACCATAGTAAGTAAACAAATATTAAATACATAAATAATCATTATCTAAAAAAAAAAAAGGTTCAAGATGTTCATCATAATTGTTCTTCTTTGTACTTTTTGAACGGTCTCTTAAACAGGATCATATTGGTGCTTTGTTTGGTTTCTTTGGTTAATCCATTCCATAATTTAATTCCACATACAGACATGCTAAAGGTTTTAAGTGTTGCAAGCGCATACAAATGTTTTTAATTAGATTTTCCTTTAAGGTTATATTTCTCCTCTTGGCTAGCAGGTTATAGTTTGCTTAGTACACAATTTTAGCTGTTTGCAAATTGCACCAAATCGCTCAATTTCAACATTTGTGATTCAAAAAATAAAATGTTTGCATGTTCTCTACATCCAACATGATGTATTATTATAACTGATCTTTTTTGTAACACCGTTAGTGAATGAAGCGCACATTTGTAGTTGTTTCCCATATTTCTGCACAATAACTCAGATATGTAACACTAGTGAGCAGTAGAGGATATGAAGTGATTTTTGGTCTCGAACATGTTTTGCTTTATTCATTATTGACGTGTGTGTTGCTACTTTATGTTGTATAATTTTTGCATGAGGTTTCCTGTTCAGTTTATCATCTATTATTACACCCAAAAATGTGTTTTCTTTTACCCTTTCAATGTCTACTCCGTTTATTTGTATTTGTGTTTGACTTTCTCTTCTACTGTTACCAAATAGCATTATTTTAGTTTTACTGAGATTCAAAGATAGTCTGTTTTTGTCAAACCATCTTTTTAATTTGTTCATTTCTTCTGTTATTATTTGTATTCGCTTCTGTGTGTTCTCTCCTGAACAAAACACTGTTGTATCATCTGCAAATAATACTCACTTTAAGTCCTTTGTAACTTTACAAATGTTGTTTATATAAAGATTGAACGATCTTGGTCCAAGTATTGATCCCTGAGGTACGCCACACGATATTTTGAGCTGTGTAGAAGTGTGTTCTCCTATCTTTACGTATTGCCTCCTGTAGTGACGACTATGACTGGATTAATATGGATTAGCAATCACTTCAGGGTGTCGGGTCAGGACAACAATTATTCGTTCAGGTGAGTGCAGGAGAAATAATAGATTGTTCTAGACCAGATTTGTAGGTTCAATTGTCAATTGAAGACTTGCATGAGTTGTTTGTTTGCGCGCGCGGGTGTGTGTGTGTGTGTGTGTGTGTGTGTGTGTGTGTCATACTTGCCAACCTTGAGACCTCCGAATTCGGGAGATTGGGGGGTGGGGGGTGTTTGAGGTTGGGGGGGCGGGATTTGGTGATAGCGGTGGGTGTATATTTTAGCCCGGAAGAGTTAGGGCTGCAAGGGATTCTGGGTATTTGTTCAGTCCATCTTCGATAAGCTCGGGCCCAGCGAAGCCGCCAGCGTTTCTGGGTGTTGTTGATAAATGGCTTTGATTTTGCATAATAAAGTTTTGACTTGCACTTACAGATGTAGTGTCCAAATGTAGTTACTGACAGTGGGTTTCTGAAGTGTTCCTGAGCCCATGTGGTGATATCCTTCACATACTGATGTCGCTTTTTGATGCATTTCCGCCTGAGGGATTGCAGGCCCGTAATATCATCGCTTACGTGCAGTGATTTCTCCAGATTCTCTGAACCTTTTGATGATACTACGGACCACAGATTTTGAAATCCCTAAATTCCTTGCAATAGCTTGTTAATAAATGTTGTTCTTAAACTGTTCGACAATTTGCTCACACATTTTTTCACAAAGTGGTGACCCTCGCCCCATCCTTGTTTGTGAATGACTGAGCATTTCATGGAAGCTGCTTTTATACCCAATCATGGCACCCACCTGTTCCCAATTAGCCTGTTCACCTGTGGGATGTTCCAAATAAGTGTTTGATGAGCATTTCTCAACTTTGCCACTTGTGCCAGATTGTTTGAAACATGTTGCAGGCATCATATTCCAAATGAGCTACTATTTGCAAAAAATAACAACATTTTCCTGTTTGAACCTTAAGTATATTGTCTTTGCAGTCCATTGATGACTTCATTGATACAAAGTACAGCATCAGTTTATATCATAAAATCACAAAGCCAAGCAGAATCACGACACTGCACCACACTTATTGATCATATTTTTACCAATGATTTTGATAACACTGGAAGTGGTCTACTTATAACCGACATTAGTGATAATCTGACAGTTTTCGCAATATATGATGGAAACTACAAGAAGAAGAACATAGAAGACAAAAATACATTTTGAAGACTATGCACAGAGAAGAGGATAATTGCTTTCAAAAATTAGCTAGAAAAGCAAAATTGGGACAATGTGTACAATGAAAATGATGTTGATGAAGCATATGAACATTTCTTAAACACGTTCATAATACTTTATGACAAACATTGTCCATGGAAACTACTCAGTAGAAAGCAGTCAACAATCAACCATGGATGACAAAAGGATTTCAAATGCTTTTAATAAGAATACATTAAGTAGAAAATGTATAACACAAAGAACTACAGAGGCAGAAATAAGTACAAAAAGTATAAAAACAAGCTAACTAGTATACTAGGAACATGTAGAAAATAATATTACAGTCAATTATTAGACAGAAACAAAAACAATATGAGAGCAACATGGGACATCTTCAATAGCTTTATTAAAAATGGCACTAAGAGGTACTACCCCCAAAGAGAGGAGAAGGAGACACCTTACGTCAAAATGATTTACGACCTTGGTGTCAAAGGTCAAAGGGGGGTGGGGTTATGGAAAGGTCAGAGGAGGGGGGAGTATGGGGGTGAGTGTACCTTACGTCAAAACGAGATTTATGGCCCTCGAAGAGGAGGTGGGGTTATGGAAAGGTCAGAGGGAGACGGGAGTAAAGGGGGTGAGTGTAACTTTAGTCAAAACGAGATTTATGGCCCTGAAAGAGCGGAAGAGGCTAAAAAATATGAAATTAATAGGTATTAGAAACATGAATGGGTTATTGATGAATATGAATGACATTTGACCGACATTTCCCCAACACATCCACATCCACACACACGCACACACACACATATATATATATATATACGTGAATGGGGTTGGTTATAACAAAGTCTTTGTTAGTACGAGCGCCAAGAGGAAATGGAAAAGATGGACTTATCTTTGCAAGATACTCATGGATTCAATTTAAACACAAACACAGACACACACACGCACCCGCAGCAGCAGAGCTTAACTCGTGACCATCCAAATTTAAATGATACCCAGAGAGGCGAGGGTTTAAATGTCTTGAGACGCGAAGTGTTTAACAATGTCGAGTTAAAAATTGTTTTATCTTTTCCTCAAAACAGCGGTGTAACGGATTACGCCACATTTTACCGTCGAGTCATGGGGAACCTTGAAAACATGACGGAAAGGGTAACTGAGGAGGCTCGACCCAACGACATCGTTCAATTAGAGTTAATCGGTGACAGGGCGAGAAAACACACTTCATTTACGTTTCAAAACGATGCCGGGGAAGTAATGAATGCTTTTCAAAACGTGCTAGACCTGCTGGTGCAATCAAACGCAGCAATTATGAACGACGACGAAATACAGGTAGTAGTTCAAGTGATACATAATCCTAGAGGCGGTGTTAGAAGAAAAGCCAAAACCCTTTTGGAACATGAACTCTACAAAAAGAAAGCTCGCTATCTGTACGGGAGCCTGTAAATGACTGTATATTACCTTGGGGGATGCTCTAATTTTCGCTATTTACCCAATAATCTAGTCTAGGAGAGAGTGAGAGGAGACAACTTATATAGTTAAATAATTTACTATATACCATTTAACATACAATAATCAGACAATAATAAACACACATTGATTACACTCATACACTCATCACCACTCACACGCTACCTCCCCAATAGAACCTGCCGCACTAAACCAACTACACAACACACACACACACAGTCCAACCTGGGCCCCTTGGCTGGGCCAGAAGATAGTCTGTGGGGAGGGGAGGTTTGATCCGCGGTTTGATATATGAAACAAAACAAAAAAGTTGTTGGCACGTTCAGTCCACACACAGCGTGGTCATGGCGAGCGGAGTAACGGAGGAGCTTGAACGCCCAGCGCCATTGAATCGGTGTGTTTATAAGTGCAGATTCGGTTGTGCAAAACGAGGGTTTTAAACACATGCTGAACGTGCTTGAACCACGTTACGACATCCCGTCGCGCACCCACTTCAGCAATAAGATTGTGCCAGATCTTTATGAGCAGGAGAAGAAAAAAGTTGTGGATGAACTATCCCGAGCATCATCTGTTGCGCTCATGACAGACGGGCGGATGTCCAGCGGAACTATAAGCACTCACTTCATCACAGCAGACTGGGAGATGAGAAGACACGCCCCCTCTACGAGAGTCACCTTGCGCAGGTACTGACACAAGCAGTGGAGGAATGGAAGATAAAGATATCCCAGTCACACGTGATAATGCCAAAAATCAAATAATTACAGAGAATGAGGCAGGACTGGGACCACAGATAGGTGCTTTGCACATGTAGTGAATTTGGCATCGCAGAAGGGAATCTCAGTCAATAGGATGGAGCGCCTCTTTGGGAGGATCAGGAAGGTTTCTTACTTCCACCCAAGCACAACAGCTGCTCATGTGCTTAAGACAAAGCAAGAAATGCTAAAGCTGCCTGCTCATACATGATGTCCTAACGAGGTGGAACTCCACTTATGATATGTTGAAGCAGCAGGCAGCTATATACTCTGCATTGACCCACAACACCCTGAAGACAAATGTCACCCTGTCTGATGATGATGTGAGAGTGGCAGATGAGGTCCTCTAGGTGCTTAAACCCCTCAAAAGTGTTCCATCTCTACTTAGCACTGAAACTTCACCATCTGTGTCAATGATCCTGCCACTGAAAACAAGGATTGTACAATCCATGGCTCCAAGTGTGGAAGACAGCAGCATCACTCCAGATGTCAGGCTTTATTTCACTACCTATGTTTCAAGGAAGATGATGTTTCTTCTTATTGTCAGGTTCAAATACAGGACATCTGTTACACAAGACAAAAGGCAAGGAATCAAACAGAGACAGAATTCAATTTGGACTCAATTGAGGAGAGACGGCTTCAACCTGTAACCTCTTACAGTGTCTTAGCACGCTCTGACGAAGAAGGTTCTCGTCTCCTCTTTTAATTCAGATGTTCCATGTTCACGCACCAACATATGTCACAATAGGAATGGGGAGGTATGTAAAACAGTCATTGTTTTTGGTCGCTTTGAAGTCCAAGAAGAGGACTTCCCGGGCTTGGCTCTTCCTGGATCCAGCTGGGGCAGGTGTTGGAGGACAATGGACAACCCCTCCCGTCTCCTGTCCACAGTGACTTCAAGAGGGCAGCGTGTCGTAAATAGCGTTGACCAAATAGTTGGAAGAGAGTTTGTGAATTACTTCAAAGAGAGTTCGTTTAACACTTCAAAGAGAGTTCCTCCAGGAGTTGAGCACATCCTGCCATCTGTCCGTGCTGAAATCACAGTGGCGTTTCACGAGACTTCATCCTTTTGTTAGGCCTCGAAATACAGCATTCATAATACAACATTTCTTTTGTGATAACTTACAAACAATTATTCCAACATTTCCCCCCTGTTTATCGCAAAAACGTTCCCATAATCTCCTTATCCCTAATAACTTCTTCTTGCAATTTTCAGTTAATGGTTAATTTCCTTACGACAAAGTTATGTTTACACTCAGAGTTCAACATCAATTTTTCTCATCGTTACTCGGGTCTGGAAACAGATCAGGAACACCATCCAGGTAGGTATCCCCATCATCAGATTCATCTTCCTTATCGTCCGCCAGGAAGTGCATCTGAACAGCTTTATCATCTGCTGGGCTAATCGCTGTGGTAATCAGACGGTTAAGCAGAGAACGCAGACAGGGAATACAACAACATCCACACAACGTCAGTATTGCTACAAACACGGCCATAGATACTAGAATTGATGATACCAAAGACTTGTATTTGCCGAAACCGTCCATCCACCCATCCCACATAGATGTATCTATGCCTGAGTGCTCTTTCATTTTACCGTTGAGGGTGCGAAGGCCTTCCAGTGCTTTGGTCAGGCTACCTTCTACCTAATATTGGTTTCTGTTTTGTCTCTTTAGCTACAGGGTCAATTTTGTTTTGCTCATTACTTCAATTCAACTTTTTTTGACTCATCTTGAGTAATTGTCTGGGCTTATACATACAACACAATCAGTTTTTGTAGCCTTTCCCACTTGCTCCGCCATAAGGAACAAATTAATTACCAAAACAGGAACCAATTATTATCAAACTTCGACACACCATCAAATGGTATGCTTACAACTTTGTCACAGTGGAATTTGTAGTGTGCTAGTTAACATGTCCCTTTGATAACACAAATACAATTCCAAATACTTGTTTTTTTTTTCATTATATGACCTTTTTAAATACAATCCCAAATTTTTCCCATTACTGTTTTTCTGGCATGGGTTTTCTGGCATTTTTTTCACTAATGGGGTTACTCCGAATCCTCCCATTACCCGTCTTCTAATACGACCTCCCCTGTGAGTGTATTTTACTTCTTGATTCTGCCAGTGGTTTGGGTTTACTATGGGTGCAGTATCATTTTGTTTCCTGAGTTCTACATTTTCCTCAGATTCCCAAGTGAACCATGTTAGGGGGGCAGGGCCGACCAGTACCAATATCGTTAACCCATATGTTATGGACCGTCTGAGCCATTGGGGTGTCATTTCTGCTGATTCACTCCTCTACCAAGGTCAGTGGTTTGGCTCAACTCTAGTCATCGTGTGCGTCCACACTATTACCAGACTTTGCTTCCCTTTCCTTATTGGATGATTCAACAGAAATGACCTTTTTACAATGTACTAAGTGTACCCAGGTTGGTCTTTCCACTATCTTTCAAATGGTGTTAGTCCTGTTGTACTTGTAATGTTAATGTACATTTTTACTAAATATTTGCATAATGCTTTTGCTACTGTCAGCACATCTGCTTTTCCTTTAGGAAATATTTCTAACTACTTTGAAAATGCATCTACTATGACCAGACAATAATGTTTTCCTTCACTCTTATTTAGTTAATTGCATAGATGTTTTATACAATTTTTTTTTATAAGAATTAAACTATAGGAAGTATAGTACTTCTGTATAAGGGCATTCATATCCCTCCTGTTGAGCCATGAGTTCAACCTTGGCTCAATATTGCTGCTCACTTATACCGATTTTTCTTTGTAAGATTGGTTTATTGTCTGGACATACATAGATGTCTTTTTTGTTCAACATCATCCTCATAATTTCTTTGTATTCCTTTCATTGCTTGTCTCAATATATTGGTCAACTTGTTTTTGTAGTTCTTACAGCGTTTTTCAGCATTCTCTGTTCTTGATTTGATAAACGCCTTACAAAGTCTATTTTTCTTTTTACATGCATTTTTCAAACTGTTTATCATCCAAGGTGCATTATTTTGCCTTTGTTTAGATCTGCATGGAACCTCAGGACAATGCTTGTTATACATATTACTTTATGCATTTTTTAAGTAATGTTTTAAACTCACTTAACTGTCTATATGCTACTTAATCTATACTTTTAAACTCTGAATTTACATTCTTCCCATAATCTAACTTAAGAATGTTATACTACACTTCAAAGTTAAACCTACTTTATGTAATAAATTCACTTTCACACCTCCCCCACTGCGCCACGCACACACACACACACGGTGGTGTGTAAGTGCGTGAGTGCACTTCTTAGGGCAAAGGTCAGCAACACTTGAAGAGATTTCTCTTCTTTTTTTTCTCTCTCTCTTCTTTCCTCAGCTAATAACCATGTAACCCACTTTATCATTTTATCATACTATACATCTCAACTCTTATTATAGTTATTAATCTAGGTTTTTATTTGTTCCATTATTTAATTATACATATATATATTTGTATATATAAAAGCGCTCTTTATATATCCAAACATACATGTATATCTTCAGTCTACCTTTTCTTCATCTCTTATTTCAATACCCCCATTATCTCTCTCTCGCATTAGTTTATTTCATTTTGCATTAATTCTTATTATTGATTTTTCCCTATTTCTTCATCTATTTTTACTTTTCTCTCACTTCAGCACTTTGAGATTTTTCTCCTATTTGCTTTTTCTTTTAACCTATTTTTATTTTTATTTGAACCTCCAGGGTTTTTACACAATTTGTACCTGGAAAGATACACACTTAAACACACACTAACAAACAAACAAACAAACACGTTTGCTGCGATCTTACCACCAATGGCATACGCTGACAACATGACTAATTGGTGTCGTCTTTTAACAGTCATGCTGAGTTACTTTGATTTTTTTTTTTCCCAGGACAGTTTCTTGCAAAATGTCCTTCTCTGCTTCAACGCCAACATGCAGTAGGGTCTAACCGCTGTTGTTGTTGTGGTCTCCTATTTTGGTTGAAATAGATTGTAATAGACCATATTAGATCTGCGTTTCTTTGTGTCCCTCTTTCCATTTTGAGAATTTGGAGTAATCCGTCGCCCCCTACAGAGCCGAAACTTATAAGGATTACTTATGTTTTTGTTGTAAGATAGTGGTTTAATTTATTATTGTGGTACACGTCGCTTCTACTGGAGATGGTTCCCCAGTGGAGGTGTCTTGCCTAGAGCATCCACAATAACCCACTATTTACTTCTCACAACTTTCATATGGAGTGATAGCCTAATGGCGATTACTCCCACACACTCTCACATTCACACCTTTCAGTATATTGATCTACGGAAATTTCAATGTATATTACATGTGGACTCCATCGCCCTCCAGGTTATTGTTTTTTCACGGACAAAGTTCAGTTTTTTATTCTGAATAGACCATTTTAGGTCTGTTGGACTCCGACGTCCCCAGGATAATGGTTCACGGATATTTCAAATTATTGTGGGCTCCGACACCCCCTAGTATGTTTGTTTATGGATATTACGGATTCCAGTTTTCGCGGTTCCGTTTACCTGCAGTCTTTTGGCCTCTTCAGTTTTTATCTTAATTCAGTTTTTATTTAAAATTTTAATACTCACGGACGTTGGACTCCGACGTCCCTCTAATTTGGCCTTTTTACCTGTTAGAGCCTAGGATTTACAGGGTTTGTCTATGCGTCGTAACCCTCAGTCACACGCTTCTTCTTAGTCGTTTCTTTCTTCGTCAATTTAAAACGTACTCACTGCTCTCTGCCTTCCTTCCTGTTGTCCTCGGATTTTCCGTCAGTCTTTCAATTCCGGCCCGAAATGAAGAAAAAGCAGTTCCTCAATCAGGATTTGGTTGCCATGGTCCTCTGGTTTCACTCACTCATGCTGGAATCGTCAGACGTGTTGGAATCCGGCTCGAAGGACCAATTAGATGTCAGGTTCAAATACAGGACATCTGTTACACAAGACAAAAGGCAAGGAATCAAACAGAGACAGAATTCAATTTGGACTCAATTGAGGAGAGACGGCTTCAACCTGTAACCTCTTACAGTGTCTTAGCACGCTCTGACGAAGAAGGTTCTCGTCTCCTCTTTTAATTCAGATGTTCCATGTTCACGCACCAACATATGTCACAATAGGAATGGGGAGGTATGTAAAACAGTCATTGTTTTTGGTCGCTTTGAAGTCCAAGAAGAGGACTTCCCGGGCTTGGCTCTTCCTGGATCCAGCTGGGGCAGGTGTTGGAGGACAATGGACAACCCCTCCCGTCTCCTGTCCACAGTGACTTCAAGAGGGCAGCGTGTCGTAAATAGTGTTGACCAAATAGTTGGAAGAGAGTTTGTGAATTACTTCAAAAAGAGTTCGTTTAACACTTCAAAGAGAGTTCCTCCAGGAGTTGAGCACATCCTGCCATCTGTCCGTGCTGAAATCACAGTGGCGTTTCACGAGACTTCATCCTTTTGTTAGGCCTCGAAATACAGCATTCATAATACAACATTTCTTTTGTGATAACTTACAAACAATTATTCCAACACTTATGTTGCACTTAAACTTGTTTTTTATTAATGGTCATTGGTCCAAGTTTAAAGAAAGGAGGAATGCCTTTTTATGTTGCACTGTTTTTCATTAATTATGTTAAAAGGAAAATAAAAATGCATGTCAAGTTGATCAACAGATTGTATTATTCTCCAGTGCAATAACAGTACTGAAATGAAGGCAAAAAGGGCATTAATGGGAGCTTTAAAAAAAAAAGAAGAAAAAAAGAAGTAACTAAATAGTTACTTTTCACAGTAACGCATTACTTTTTGGTGTAAGTAACTGAGTTAGTAACTGAGTTACTTTTGAAATAAAGTAACTAGTAACTGTAACTAGTTACTGGTTTTCAGTAACTAACCCAACACTGCTTATGACACACTTAAATAAGAAGCATAGAGTAGTTACTTCTTCGATCTGCAACTATGGTGAACTCTATCTCCCGTGTAATACTCCCGACGCTCCGCTGCCTGTCAATGCTGGAGCTCTTTTAACGCTTTTTTCTACCTGCCGGCGGAAACGGAACTGCCCGTAACCATGGCAACCGTAACCGTAGCAACGGTTAAACAACTTAAAGAAAATACATTACACCTTCCCAAACAACACATATGAAATAGAAATAAATAATAATAATTAATCCCTTAACAGAAATGATCTATCTATAGAACTAAAAGGGACAATTTACACAAACATGCAAACCTTCAGAACACTATCTGTATAAACCAAACAACACGAATAATCAACTCTGTTTTGCCATCAGCCTAGCCCATCTGATTCGTCCTGAATTTACTGATAGTCAGGCTGTGCTGGAGGCTAAACAAATACAGAGAAAAGCGGGCTTAGATGATCAAACCTCCGTCACTTTTAGTCATATTCCTAAATTTGAAAAAGTCGTGCAACGTAAAATTGTCATACTGTACAGAGAAGAGGATCAACGCCCCTTCTCGCTGTTTGAGACAGATTCCCCTAAATCAGATAATCCGTTGTGTTTGTATTTATCTCAAAATCATTACAATGGTATCATCGACATTAAAGGATTTTTGTCAAAACCGTACGTTTGCCACTACTGCTACAGAGCGTACAACAACCCCTCCAGACACAAATGTGACGGCCATTGCGTGGTCTGTACAGATCCCAACTGTATAAAAATAACGACAAAATCAGTCTTTTGCCAGGATTGCAACATGTGGGCACGTACACTCACATGTCTACTCAAACATAGGGAAAAACAGCCGGTAATGGGTAAACTCGTCAGCATTTGCAATCGGCGGAAAAAATGCCTTGAATGCAAGCTATATTACGATGTACCCATTGCTACAGGTATCGCCAATCACAAGTGTCCCAAGTCAAAATGTCGAATATGTAAAGTGGCGTTACCCCGCAGTGACACAGAGGCAGCAGGAACAGGACATCTTTGCTATATACAAAAACTACCACGCGACGTAAAGCACAATGATAACATCATATTTTATGATTTTGAGACGTTTGTCGTTGCCAACAGTGCACACATTCTCTTTCTAGTCTGTACAAAGACGTTGCAAGGAGAAGAGTGGTGTGCTGATTCCTGATGCGAGTGAGTCCGTGATATAGTCAGACATGGCCTTCTTCCCCGGATGGACAGGTTGTACAGGCGGCTAGAAGGGAGTACTGCGTCGGGTACGAGATCGATGGCACAGTTGTACGGTCTGTGCGGGGGTAGGGATAGTGCCCGGGTCTTACTGAATACGGCTGCAAGGTCATGGTAGACAGCAGGAACCCCAGACAGGTCGGACGGGGATGACTCGGGCTTGGGGTTCTCCGAGACGGGGGCTGCTGCCTTGAGGCAGTTAGCATGGCATGCCGTGCTCCAGGCCAAGATTCTCCCTGAAACCCAAGAAATATGGGGGTCGTGCTGGCAAAGCCATGAGCGGTCGAGGACAAGAGGAGCTACGGGGGCGTTGAGGATCAAAAAGCTGATTTGTTCCGTGTGGTTGCCTGACAGGGTTAGTGTGACCAGTGCTGTACGGTGTGTGATAGGTCCCAAGGGGTGTCCATCCAAGGCCTGAGCTGGTAAGGACTTCTCCAGGGGAAGAAGTTCAATCCCGGCTTGACAGGCAAAATCATGGTCCAGGAAGCTCTCATCTGCACCTGAGTCCAAATATGCTCCCACCCTCAGACTCTTTGACTCCCAAGATAAAGTAGCAGGGAAGAGACTGCCAGGGTCACTGCGACCCTGGGGAAGGTGGTATGGCTCACTATTACTCCCCTTACTAGTGAGCCTGATCTTTTGGTCGTGTGGGGAAGGTCTGGATCATGTGACCCGCACAACCACAGTAGAGGCAGAGGCGCTGCCGGAACCTCCTCTCCCGTTCCTCCGTGGCTAGTCGAGTCCTGCCCAACTGCATGGGTTCCACCCCACTGGAAGGTGCGGGAAAAAACCCAGACTGGTCCACCAAGGGGGCGCCTTCAGCCCGATATTTGGGAGCAGTAGGGGAATAGGACGCGGTCCGATTCTCCCATGCCAGCCGTCTGGTCCTCTCGCGGGCTGCAAGTCTTCGTTCCGCTGCCCGTTCCTTTAGCCTCTGGTCCATGAGCAGGGCCAACTGGATGAGGTCATGGTAGGTGGCCGGGCTGTCTCGCAACAATTCGTTCTTGATTTCGTTAGAGAGGCCTCGACGGTAGGCGCTCAACAAGCCCTTATTATCCCACCCGCTGTCAGCGGCCAGGGTATGGAACTCAAGGGTGTAGTCTGCAACAGACCGAGAACCTTGCTGGAGGGAGTGAAGACGTGAGGCGGCGACTCCTTCATCCGTGGGGTGATCAAAAACTGCCTGGAACTCAGAGCGAAACGCGGCAAAATTTGTGATGAGGCCAATGTTGTGGTCAACTGCTGCCGTGGCCCACTGGAGGGCCTTTCCTGTCAATAATGAAAAAATAAAGGCTATCTTGGCCCCGTCAGAAGTGTAACGAGAGGGCTGGTGACGAAAAACCATGTCACACTGGACCAAGAAGCCACGGCAAAGTTCAAAATCCCCTTCGAAGGCTCTGGGACTAGCGATCTTCGGTTCGCAGGAAGCAGGGGGCAGTATGGGGGCTGCAGCGGCAGAGGCGGCTTGTTAGGGCGCCGATGGAGCAGAAGAGCCTGGGGAAATCAATTCAAGTCGAGCTAAAATGTCAGCAAAAGCAGCATCTAGCTTGTTTTCTAGTACACAAAAGCGCTCTTGGTGCTGCTGGAGGTGTGGAAGGGGGCTGGGGTGGGGGGCGGGGGGGGGGGGGGTTAGGTTTGGTTGTTATCATCAGTCATCAACAATTGAGAACAGAGAAATGGATATTGGAACAGTGTAGGTCTGACTTGGTAGGATATGGACAGCAAGTAGTGGGCAGAGAGAGAGAGAGAGAGAGAGAGAAAGAGAGCGATCAGAAGGCATAAGAAAAAGTATCTGCATTTGATTGTTTACATTTGATTATTAACAATCCGGGGAGGGTGTTAGTTTAGGGTTGTAGCTGCCTGGAGGTGAACTTGTATTGCGGTTTTGAAGGAAAATAGAGATGCACTTTCTTTTATACCTGTTGGGAGCGCATTCCACATTGATGTGGCATAGAAAGAGAATGAGTTAAGACCTTTGTTAGTTCGGAATCTGGGTTTAACGTGGTTAGTGGAGCTCCCCCTGGTGTTGTGGTTATGGCGGTCATTTACGTTAAGGAAGTAGTTTGACATGTACTTCGGTATCAGGGAGGTGTAGCGGATTTTATAGACTAGGCTCAGTGCAAGTTGTTTTACTCTGTCCTCCACCCTGAGCCAGCCCACTTTGGAGAAGTGGGTAGGAGTGAGGTGGGATCTGGGGTGGAGGTCGAGAAGTAATCTGACTAGCTTGTTCTGGGATGTTTGGAGTTTAGATTTGAAGGTTTTGGATAAATGATAAATGATAAATGGGTTATACTTTTATAGCGCTTTTCTACCTTCAAGGTACTCAAAGCGCTTTGACAGTATTTCCACATTCACCCATTCACACACACATTCACACACTGATGGCGGGAGCTGCCATGCAAGGCGCTAACCAGCAGCCATCAGGAGCAAGGGGTGAAGTGTCTTGCCCAAGGACACAACGGACGTGACTAGGATGGTAGAAGGTGGGGATTGAACCCCAGTAACCAGCAACCCTCCGATTGCTGGCACGGCCACTCTACCAACTCCAGGAGGTGCATGCGTAATCGAAAAAGGGTTGAACGAGAGTTCTCGCCAGAATCCTCATGGTGCTTTTGTTGACCAGAGAGGAGATTCTATAGAGAAATCTTGTTCGTTGGTTGACCTTTTTGATTACCTTGGTTGCCATTTTATCACAGGAAAGATTAGCCTCTAGAATGGAACCTAGGTAGGTGACCTCATCTTTCCTGGTGATAATAATGTCATAAACCTACATGTGTGACACGTTAGCCTGGTGAGAATGTTTCTTACCACCCAGCCACCAATGTATGTGACACGGTTGTCCGATAAGGGACAGTTCTGAGGTGGTGTCCAGTTGGCATAGTCATTCTGGACAAAAACTCTTGGCACCACGTCAAAGGCATCTGGAATGTTGTCCTCCGAGTCCTCCGTCATAGGGAGGATCTTAGTGTTGTCTTGTGCTGTGGCTTTTCCAGTTTTGCTGGGTTCAATGCCAGCTTGGTGTTGGGATTGTTGTTGCAGCCTCCTGTTTATAATAAGAGCAGAGTACATAAATAAGATTGTGCATGAGCACGTTTATCTTACATTCTTATTAGCATATACATATATAGTTATTGATATTGTCTTTCTTAAAAGGCCTTATGCCTATATAAAAGATGAAACAATTAAAATGTTTCTCTTCATTTCATATTGTCGATTATCAACACACAGCACATGATTTATGAAGGTAAACAAACGTAACGAACAATCCTTGATGTGATTAAATGAGTGAGTCTTTCAAATATATCTTCGGAATCATTTTAAAGTTAAAGTCCCAACGATAGTCACACACACTTGGTGTGGTGCATTTGACCCACCCCCATGTTCACCCCCTGGGAGGTGAGGGGAGCAGTGAGCAGCATTGGTGGCCACAACCGGAAATAATTTTGGCCCTGCCAGGGCGCGGGCCCCTCTCTCGGGACGAACCCATTCCAGGGCGCACTGCCCTTCACACAGAAAAGATAACTCTCCCTGGGGCCCCCGCCAGCTTCTCCGGGATCGCTTGCGTCACCGCACTGGGCGCCTCTCGGCGCCGATCTCGTAAATGTCAAATGAAGTGAAGTCAGTAACGTCTTGCTGATGATAAATGATTTCAATCTTTAAAAACAATATTTTTATTAAGAGTGTAAAAATCCACTCCATCCCATTGTAAATATCTTTTTTTAATGATCGCTTTTATATTTGCTGCTAAACCTTTCTGCAAGGATTCAGGTAATTAAACAGAAGCCTAATGGGACTCTAGACCATGGTCTGAAACCCGGAAGTGGCCAGATGTGCCTCTAGGTCACGTGATTGCAAGCCAGCTATAAGACATTTTGTGCTCAAACTCTCACTTCTTTTATTTCTACGCTCCAGCTGCTTGACCATCGTGTCAATTAAGCCACGAAGAAGAACAATTCGTATGACGTCATATGCAACCCAGCTCGTGAGAGCTACATTTTTCCTACACAAAAGTCGCTTTCTTAAAGTGAAACCCAATTTCCGACGTTAAAATATTAATTAAATTTTGGAAAATGGTAAAAAGTATAAACAGCCTTAAATTAATATCTTTGTTTGAGAAATTGAAGTTTTTTTAAACAAGTCCAATTTTGTATTTATTTCATTTACTTATATTTTTTCTTTACATTTTAATGTCATTGTTGTAACACTCCCTGCTTGTTGAGCAGGAAGTAGAAAGTTAATTTGGCTTTGGCGTCCATTTCATGTTTACTCGTGAAGCAAGTTGTCGTCGCCTTGTTTTTCTCTGAGGATTAAAACTAGAAACTTTTTTTATTGACTTGTGCACTTGTGACATTTAATGATGAACTTGCTTTTCTTCTTTCTCCTAGTTGTACAAACACACAGCGTGACGCCTGGTAAGTCCACTTTCTTGACAACTTTATACACCTCATTCCTACATGCTCATTTCATCCTAAATACTTCTTCTCATTATTATTGACGCTCTTCTCTTTTCACAGACATCAATCAGTCAATAGTTTGCATCTTTATTTGTTGCTCAAATATTTAATGAGTCAAACTTGTTCAAGTTGTCTCACTTTAACAGCAAACTACATCAAACTTTTTACTTTAGCATTTCCGGGAACGTTAGTTTCACTTTTAAATAGGACAATAACAATAATTAATCCAGGAAACAATCAGTAGTATCAGTTATAAAATGAGATGTAGATCAGAAAGTTAACTCAAAATTACAGCGTGGGAATTTCTGGATACAAGGAAGTAGACGTGGGACGAGGCAAGGCATGGACATGAACATGGAGGCTAGACAGGCACGAAAGCTCGAGACAATCTGGCACAGAACAAGGGGAGGCATGGGCTTATATGGAACTTGAGGGTAATAGGAAACAGGTGGAAACAATCAAGGGTCAGGGATGATGTCAGACTGGTGACACAAGAGGAAGGACCTGTGATCTGAAACAAAAGGAGTTGCTTTTCAAAATAAAACATGCAAATCACAAGACAGAAAAAACCAAGACAAGACTTCCCTCACCACGGTGTGGCAGTGACATCACTAGTTTGAACTTCCCCTCACCTAGAAAAACTACTTTTACTTCTCTGCTAGCAATAATGTCATATATTTATTTGACAATTACAGTTAGAGAAGGAAATAAGTCAAGTTATTCATGTGTGTGGTCTTAAAGTGAGGTATAAATATGAAATATTGTCTCTTAGAACAGGAAGTGATTGTTTACTGTGTGAAGCAGCAGTGTTTGAAGTTGAAATGAAGACAACATCATTTCAAATAGGAATTGTTCAACATGAAACTAAACAATCAAATGTTGTTTTTCTGCCTTTTGTCTTTCAGTGATTCATTCACTCAAGTATTTCACCACTGCATCCTCTCAAGTTCCAAACTTCCCAGAGTTTGTGAGTGTTGGTTATGTTGATGAAGTTGAGATTAGTTACTATGACAACAACATCAGGAAAGCAGAATCCAAACAGGACTGGATGAACAAAATCACAGCAGAGGATCCAAACTACTGGCAGATACAAACAGAGAACAATGTTGTTAATGAACATCTCTCCAAAGACAACATTGAAAAAGCCAAGAAGCGTTTCAACCAAACTGGAGGTTTGTTTATGTTGAACTTTCTACTATTCTAATATATTTGATATGTTTATACTGTATTAAAAACACACATTACTGCACTGATATACCTTGTCTCTGTCCATCCCATAATAACCTACAACAAAGACATGTAGTGTGTTAGTTTCACTCTGCTTTACAACACTTTGTGTCTCTCAGGTGTTCACACTTTCCAGGTGATGTCAGGATGTGAATGGAATGATGAGACTGATGAGGTTAAAGGTTGGCATCAGATCAGTTATGATGGAGAAGATTTCATATCGTTGGACATGAAAACATGGACATGGACTGCAGCAAAACAACAAGCTTTCCCCACCAAACTCAAGTGGGACCAAGACATACTTTATCTAGACTACCATAAGTATTATTACACTGAGCGTTGTCCTTCTTACTTGAAGAAGTATGTGGAGTATGGGAAGAAGGTCCTAATGAGAACAGGTAGAAGCACACCTTGTACTTTCACCTTTTAACATGTTAGCACTCCCCCTATAGGAACATTACTGACATTACACTTTATACTCTTTTCTCTTCACCTCCTTTTCTCTACATATTTACCTCCATTCTCTCCTCTTCTCTCCATCTTTACCTTCATTCTCTTCTTTTCTCTCCATCTTTACCTTCATTCTCTCATTTTCTCACCATTTTACCTCCATTCTCTCATTTTCTCTCCATCTTTTCCTCCATTCTCTTCTTTTCTCTCTATCTTTACCTTTTATTCTCACCTTTTCTCTCCATCTTTCCCTTCATTTTTTCCTTTTCTCTCCATCTTTCCCCCCATTCTCTCCTTTTATCACCATATTTACCTTTTATTCTCTCATTTTTTCTCCATCTTTACCTCCATTCTCTCCTTTTCTCTCCATCTTTACCTCCATTCTCTCCTTTTCTCTCCATCTTTACCTCCATCTTCTCCTTTTCTCTCCATCTTTACCTTTTATTCTCACCTTTTCTTTCCATCTTTACCTTCATTTACTCCATCGTTACCTTCATTCTCGCCTTTTCTCTCTTTCTTTACCTACATTTTCTCCTTTTTTCTCCATCTTTGCCTCAAAATTTCTCCTTTTTTCTGCATCTTTGCCTTCTTTTCTCTTATCTTTCCCTTCATTTTCTCCTTTTCTCCGTCTTTACCTCCATTCTCTCCTTTTGTCACCATCTTTACCTTTTATTCTCACCTTTTCTCTCCACCTTTTCCTCCATTCTCTCCATTTCTCTTTACTTTCATTCTCTCCTTCTCTCCATCTTTAACTCCTTTCCCTCCATCTTTACCTCCATTCTCTCTTTTTCTCTCCATCTTTACCTCCATTCCCTCCCTTTATTTCTATCTTGACCTTCATTCTTTCCTTTTCTCTCCATCTTGACCTTCATTCTTTCCTTTTTTTCTGCATCTTTGCCTTCATTCTCTCTTTTTCTCTCCATCTTTACCTTCATTCTCTCTTTTTCTCTCCATCTTTACCTTAATTCTCTCCTTTTCCCTTCATCTGTACCTCCATTCTCTCTTTTTCTCTCCATCTTTCCCTTCATTTTCTCCTTTTCTCTTCATCTTCACCTCCATTCTCTCCTTTTATCACCATATTTACCTTTTATTCTCATCTTTTCTCTCTGTCTTTACCTTGATTTACTCCATCGTTACCTTCATTCTCGCCTTTTCTCTCTCTCTTTACCTACATTTTCTCCTTTTTTTCTATCTTTACCTCCATTTTGTCCATTTATCTCCATCTGTACCTTTATTCTCTTTGTTTCACTCCATCTTTACCTCCATCTTCTCTCCACGTCATCCTCCATCCACATGTCACTTCCTGGGCAGAGCTTCCAGAGGTGTTCCTCCTCCAGAAGACGCCATCCTCTCCGGTCAGCTGCATGGCGACAGGTTTCTACCCCGACCGAGCCGACTTGTTTTGGAGGAAAGACGGCGAGCAGATCTTCGAGGACGTGGAGCACGGAGAGCTGCTCCCCAACCACGACGGAACCTTCCAGAAGTCGGTGGAGCTGAAATTGGAGGTGACGGCCGAGGTGGAGGGCAAGTACGAATGTGTGTTCCGGCTGTCTGGCGTTGAGGAGGACCTGGTCACCAAGCTGGAGAGAAGAAGCATCCTGAGCAACGCAAGCCATGAAGGTGAGAAAGACACATGTTGAATAGTGTCAATGTAACCACCTGATGTTCCTTCATGGGACTTATGAAGCAGCTGTCAAACAAATCAATCATACCATACCAACAGGCAACGTGAGCCTCACTGCCACGCTGGCGGTCCTCGCTGTGGTGGTCCTCTTGATCATCATCATCATCTTCATCATCAAGCATCGCCAAAGCAGACAAAGTGAGGGACACAAATGTTTCCTCTTTTAGGAAGACGTGAAAAAGTCTCTGCTGTCATTTATGAGATGTGAATTTCACCTGCTTTCTCTTTCATTCCAGTCAAGTACAATCCAGCTGGTAAGTAAAACATCTTCTCTTTCTTGGAAAGCATAACAATAAACAAAGCAGTGGTGAAGCATCACTCACACACTTTGTAAGTTTACCCCCACAAAGATTGAAATATCATTTATTACATATTCATCTTTGTTATATACCTTTATGTCAGGTATATTCAATATAATATTGACTTTCTGTTTCTCTTACCATCAAAATTCTGGATTGTTGGTATCTTTGTAAGGGTCAACTTGCAAACTTCCTGTTTTAAGGTGTGATGTAGACACGTGTTACAAGTTTAGCAGGAAAATAAAAGCTTCCCTCCATTAGGAGTAGCTTGATACTGGTGTAAGCGCACGCAATAGAAAGTATCACAGACAACTTTTGATGAGTCGTCATGATACCGAACATCAAGGGCCTGATCTACTAAAGGTTTGTGTATTAAAACATGTGCAAACCTCATCTACTTAACTCGTGCGCAGAGTCTCTGAAATGAGCGAAATAGAGAGCGCAATCCATTTAGCGTGTCTTGTCTTCATGTACAGTCCTGGTCAAAAGTTTACATACACTTGTAAAGAACATCAATCAATCAATCAATGTTTATTTACAGTATATAGCCATAAATCACAAGTGTCTCAAAGGGCTGCACAAGCCACAACGACATCCTCTGTTCAGATCCCATATAAGGGTAAGGAAAAACTCAAAACCCAGTGGGATGTCAATGAGAATGACTATGAGAAACCTTGGAGAGGACCGGGGAGACCAGATGCAATGGACGCCGAGAGGGTCTGAGATAATATTGTGAAAGTCCAGTCCATAGTGGATCTAACATAATAGTGAGAGTCCAGTCCATAGTGGGGCCAGCAGGAGACCATCTCGAGCCGAGATGGGTCAGCGGCGCAGAGATGTCCCCAACCGATGCACAGGCCAGCGGTCCACCCCGGGTCCAGACTCTGGACAGCCAGCACTTCATCCATGGCCACCAGACCTGTGCCCCCCCCCTCCACAAAGGAGAGGAGGGCAGAAAAGAAAAGTAGTGGCAGATCAACTGGTCTAAAAAGAGGGTCTATTTAAAGGCTTGAGTATACAAATGAGTTTTAAGATGGGACTTAAATGCTTCTACTGAGGTAGCATCTCTAACTGTTACCGGGAGGGCATTCCATAGTACTGGAGCCCCAATAGAAAACGCTCTATAGCCTGCAGACTTTTTTTGGGCTCTGGGAATCACTAATAAGCCGGAGTTCTTTGAATGCAGATTTCTTGCCGGGACATATGGTACAATACAATCGACAAGATAGGATGGAGCTAGACCGTGTAGTATTTTATACGTAAGTAGTAAAACCTTAAAGTTACATCTTAAGTGCACAGGAAGCCAGTGCAGGTGAGCCAGTATAGGTATATGTATATGTATTGTTGCGTTTGGACCAGATGTTCCTCCCAGGGAATTTAAATTGCCGGTCAATCCCAACTTCTTTTGATAACACATAAGCTGAGATCAATTTGACCACCAGACAGAATGGGTACTTTGTGATTTATTTTCAAAACTTTGAAAATAAACATGAGACCAATCCAGTACAGCAAGCCTTCACTAGCGCAGCTAAAATGGTCTAATCTAACATACGGAAAAACTTCTCTTCTATAATGTCTCCATCGCCTCCACCCTCCAGAAGTAATACAAACGTCCATTGTTCTACTCTGAGAAGAGACAGGACAGGATAAGCTAAGAGAAAGGAGTATTTTTACTCCCTGCATTCCTAGCTCAAGGTTGACACACACAGTACTTGCAGACAACCAAAAGAGAACAACTGGAAGAACACTAGCTGTTTGTAATATGACTATGAAAGTAAAGAAGTAACACACAAAAATGGATGGATGGTAATTATCTGCCTCCGTCAGTATATATGTATATAAAGGTATATACAGTATAGGCGTAATATGATCAAACATTCTTGTTCTTGTCAAAAGTCTAGCAGCCGCATTTTGTACCAACTGTAATCTTTTAATACTAGACATAGGGAGACCCGAAAATAATATGTTACAATAATCGAGACGAGACGTAACGAACGCATGAATAATGATCTCAGCGTCGCTAGTGGACAAAATGGAACAAATTTTAGCGATATTACGGAGATGAAAGAAGGCCGTTTGAGTAACACTCTTAATGTGTGACTCAAATGAGAGAGTTGGGTAGAAGATAGAACATAATGTCATGGCTGTCTTGAGTTTCCAATCATTTCTACAACTCTTATTTTTTTGTGAAAGAGTGATTGGAGCACATACTTGTTGGTCACAAAAAACATTCATGAAGTTTGGTTCTTTTATGAATTTATTATGGGTCTACTGAAAATGTGAGCAAATGTGCTGGGTCAAAAGTATACATACAGCAATGTTAATATTTGCTTACATGTCCCTTGGCAAGTTTCACTGCAATAAGGCGTTTTTGAGTTTTTGACCACTCCTCTTGACAAAATTGGTGCAGTTCAGCTAAATGTGTTGGTTTTCTGACATGGACTTGTTTCTTCAGCATTGCCCACACGTATAAGTCAGGACTTTGGGAAGGCCATTTTAAAATTCATTCATTCTAGCCTGATTTAGCCATTCCTTTACCACTTTTGACGTGTGTTTGGGGTCATTGTCCTGTTGGAACACCCAACTGCGCCCAAGACCCAACCTCTGGGCTGATGATTTTAGGTTGTCTGGAAAAATTTGGAGGTAATTCTCCTTTTTCATTGTCCCATTTACTCTCTGTAAAGCACCAGTTCCATTGGAGGCAAAACAGGCCCAGAGCATAATACTACCACCACCATGCTTGACGGTAGGGGTGGTGTTCCTGGGATTAAATGCCTCACTTTTTCTCCTCCAAACATATTGCTGGGTATTGTGGCCTAACAACATAATTTTTGTTTCATCTGACATCACATGGACAAGGATATGACCTTCTGGAGGAAAGTTCTGTAAAGTTCTGGGACAATGCAAAAAAAGGATTACCTACAAATTCAAAAGTAGAAGAGCAGAATTCTGCTTCTTGATGCTTCTGATTGAATTGACAGCTGAAAAGATGTGATATGAGTGAAGATGCACCTCCTGGATGGACTTCCTTCACCAGAGTGAGGTGTTGGCTTAGCATGAGCAGCGTAAGCAGCTCACGGTGCGTTTTGTGCTCCCACAGCTGGTGACGCTGGTAACGAGCTCTCAGAGAGACGTGAAGGCTGAAGGCTGAGTGAGACACAGCAGTCGGCACACAGTGAGGACTTTTCTTTTTCATGCACCTCCAAATGTTCTTCTGACTTTGTGTGAAGATGATGTTCACTCTGCCACATGCTAACATCTGCACTTGGATTCACCTGCTTTGCTGAGTCATCTTCTTCCTCCAGGATGCTTTGTGCACTGGAACACAGAGAGATGTCTCCATCGCTGAGGGACCTCATCACACTTGGACATTTATGCACTAATTGCTCCTCATCTCATCCATCATGTCTTCTTTGGCTCTTAAAGGCCGAGAAAACACCTTCAATCTGCATTTCTCAACACTATTTTGCCAGTCAATCATGTTGATGTTGATCTTTGTGTCCATGTAGTTGTGATGTCATCATTTGGGGCTCATGTGTCATCACATTGACAAGGATTTCTTCTTTCCTTTTCAAACCAATAGACAGCTGCTTATCAGTGACATTCACCTTGTGTCACATGTCATCTTTATTTCTACTAATATTTTGGAACAATAGTACCATTTTTCGGTACTTGTGTATGTTAATGTTAATTTTTTGGTAATAATTTTTTTAATGTAACATTTAAAAATGTTGTCCAGTTGTTATATCTTGTTTTCTGATGACATTAGTCTCATTTGCAATGCAGTTGCACTTCCAAGACCATTAGATGGCAGCACTGTGTAACTATTTATGGTATGTTGTCAAACTAGAAAGTGGCTTTTTTCCAGGAAGACTAATGTGTTAGGTTGCGCCCTACAAAGGGGCAATACTGTAAGTATTGTCCTCATTACACAAAACTGTAAAATTCCAACTATAATCTTAGTTGTCGTTTCCTTTACCAAATTCGAAGGTGTTGAAATCGCCATGTAAAATTACTCTTGCTAATAGTAGCCTGTCTATGGCAAATCCTATCTAAATTATACGCTAGCGCATTTTGAAAAAGTGTAGCATTACTTTACGTTTGAGCGTTTTTGTTTTTATGAAGCACACTTTGTTGGTGTTGAAAATGGCAAGGTGACTTAGAGGGAGTTTGGCTGAGCCCGTGTTTAGTCTGAAAGCAGACATGACCAGTCTGAAACCGGACATGACATCACATGCAACAAAGGTATCCAACTATGGCGCCGTGAATTGATAGTACCGAGGGAATTTGGACATTACCTACAAAAGCACTGAATTGGGCAGCCAACCCTACCAGTTAGTGTGACGGAGGGGGACAGTGACACAACAGTTTTATGACAAAGTGTGGCAAAATGTTTATATTTATTTAAACAATTTTCTGTTTTTCCGTTCCTCTTTGCATAGTCATATTTTTGCTTGATTGCCAAACATGGCGAGGATGTCATTTGGGAAGTAAACAAGGTAGGCCGTTCATTTACTCTTGGTATTCAGTGTTTTATGTGTACTATGTTTCATGTACATTCTGGCTGTTTTATCCAGTAAAAACTTGTCAAATACAATTCTGTGTTGGAGGTGGTTTGTCATTACACACATGATAACACTTTCAGCTTGCAGTCATGCAAAACAAGTGTCAAATGTCTCAAGTATTCCTGTAAAAAAGACACAAGCACATACAGCAGATTGTGAGACACTTTTACAGATAAAATAAGATCTCTTTTTCCAGCTGTTTGAATTATTTAGTGTGAATTTGGGTTTGCATCACATTGAATTATTTACATTATTTACAATCCGGGGTGTGGAGGGGGGTTAGGTTTGGTTGTTATCATCAGTCATCAACAATTGAGAACAGAGAAATGGATATTGGAACAGTGTAGGTCTGACTTGGTAGGATATGGACAGCAAGTAGTGGGCAGAGAGAGAGAGAGAGAGAGAGAGAGAGAGAGAGAGAGAGAGAGAGAGAGAGAGAGAGAGAGAGAGAGAGAGAGAGAGAGAGACAGAGAACAGAAGGCATAAGAAAAAGTATCTGCATTTGATTGTTTACATTTGATTATTTACAATCCGGGGAGGGTGTTAGTTTAGGGTTGAAGTTGCCTGGAGGTGAACTTTTATTGCGGTTTTGAAGGAGGATAGAGATGCACTTTCTTTTACACCTGTTGGGAGCGCATTCCACATTGATGTGGCATAGAAAGAGAATGAGTTAAGACCTTTGTTAGTTCGGAATCTGGGTTTAACGTGGTTAGTGGAGCTCCCCCTGGTGTTGTGGTTATGGCGGTCATTTACGTTAAGGAAGTAGTTCGACATGTACTTCGGTATCAGGGAGGTGTAGCGGATTTTATAGACTAGGCTCAGTGCAAGTTGCTTTACTCTGTCCTCCACCCTGAGCCAGCCCACTTTGGAGAAGTGGGTAGGAGTGAGGTGGGATCTGGGGTGGAGGTCTAGAAGTAATCTGACTAGCTTGTTCTGGGATGTTTGGAGTTTAGATTTGAAGGTTTTGGATAAATGATAAATGATAAATGGGTTATACTTTTATAGCGCTTTTCTACCTTCAAGGTACTCAAAGCGCTTTGACAGTATTTCCACATTCACCCATTCACACACACATTCACACACTGATGGCGGGAGCTGCCATGCAAGGCGCTAACCAGCAGCCATCAGGAGCAAGGGGTGAAGTGTCTTGCCCAAGGACACAACGGACGTGACTAGGATGGTAGAAGGTGGGGATTGAACCCCAGTAACCAGCAACCCTCCGATTGCTGGCACGGCCACTCTACCAACTCCAGGAGGTGCATGCGTAATCGAAAAAGGGTTGAACGAGAGTTCTCGCCAGAATCCTCATGGTGCTTTTGTTGACCAGAGAGGAGATTCTATAGAGAAATCTTGTTCGTTGGTTGACCTTTTTGATTACCTTGGTTGCCATTTTATCACAGGAAAGATTAGCCTCTAGAATGGAACCTAGGTAGGTGACCTCATCTTTCCTGGTGATAATAATGTCATAAACCTACATGTGTGACACGTTAGCCTGGTGAGAATGTTTCTTACCACCCAGCCACCAATGTATGTGACACGGTTGTCCGATAAGGGACAGTTCTGAGGTGGTGTCCAGTTGGCATAGTCATTCTGGACAAAAACTCTTGGCACCACGTCAAAGGCATCTGGAATGTTGTCCTCCGAGTCCTCCGTCATAGGGAGGATCTTAGTGTTGTCTTGTGCTGTGGCTTTTCCAGTTTTGCTGGGTTCAATGCCAGCTTGGTGTTGGGATTGTTGTTGCAGCCTCCTGTTTATAATAAGAGCAGAGTACATAAATAAGATTGTGCATGAGCACGTTTATCTTACATTCTTATTAGCATATACATATATAGTTATTGATATTGTCTTTCTTAAAAGGCCTTATGCCTATATAAAAGATGAAACAATTAAAATGTTTCTCTTCATTTCATATTGTCGATTATCAACACACAGCACATGATTTATGAAGGTAAACAAACGTAACGAACAATCCTTGATGTGATTAAATGAGTGAGTCTTTCAAATATATCTTCGGAATCATTTTAAAGTTAAAGTCCCAACGATAGTCACACACACTTGGTGTGGTGCATTTGACCCACCCCCATGTTCACCCCCTGGGAGGTGAGGGGAGCAGTGAGCAGCATTGGTGGCCACAACCGGAAATAATTTTGGCCCTGCCAGGGCGCGGGCCCCTCTCTCGGGACGAACCCATTCCAGGGCGCACTGCCCTTCACACAGAAAAGATAACTCTCCCCGGGACCCCCGCCAGCTTCTCCGGGATCGCTTGCGTCACCGCACTGGGCGCCTCTCGGCGCCGATCTCGTAAATGTCAAATGAAGTGAAGTCAGTAACGTCTTGCTGATGATAAATGATTTCAATCTTTAAAAACAATATTTTTTATTAAGAGTGTAAAAATCCACTCCATCCCATTGTAAATATCTTTTTTTAATGATCGCTTTTATATTTGCTGCTAAACCTTTCTGCAAGGATTCAGGTAATTAAACAGAAGCCTAATGGGACTCTAGACCATGGTCTGAAACCCGGAAGTGGCCAGATGTGCCTCTAGGTCACGTGATTGCAAGCCAGCTATAAGACATTTTGTGCTCAAACTCTCACTTCTTTTATTTCTACGCTGCAGCTGCTTGACCATCGTGTCAATTAAGCCACGAAGAAGAACAAACCGTATGACGTCATATGCAACCCAGCTCGTGAGAGCTACATTTTTCATACACAAAAGTCGCTTTCTTAAAGTGAAACCCAATTTCCGACGTTAAAATATTAATTCAACCTTAAATTAACAGCCTTAAATTAATATCTTTGTTGGAGGAATTGAAGTTGTTTTAAACAAGTCCAATTTTGTATTTATTTCATTTACTTATATTTTTTCTTTACATTTTAATCTCATTGTTGTAACACTCCCTGCTTGTTGAGCAGGAAGTAGAAAGTTAGATTGGCTTTGGCGCACACTTCATGTTTACTCGTGAAGCAAGTTGTCGTCGCCTTGTTTTTCTCTGAGGATTAAAACTAGAAATTTTTTATATTGACTTGTGCACTTGTGACATTTAATGATGAACTTGATTTTCTTCTTTCTCCTAGTTGTACAAACACACAGCGTGACGCCTGGTAAGTCCACTTTCTTGACAACTTTATACACCTCATTCCTACATGCTCATTTCATCCTAAATACTTCTTCTCATTATTATTGACGCTCTTCTCTTTTCACCAACATCAATCAGTCAATAGTTTGCATCTTTATTTGTTGCTCAAATATTTAATGATTCAAACTTGTTCAAGTTGTCTCACTTTAACAGCAAACTACATCAAACTTTTTACTTTAGCATTTCCGAAAACGTTGGTTTCACTTTTAAATAGGAAAATAACAATAATTAATCCAGGAAACAATCAGTAGTATCAGTTATAAAATGAGATGTAGATCAGAAAGTTAACTCAAAATTACAGCGTGGGAATTTATGGATACAAGGAAGTAGACGTGGGACGAGGCAAGGCATGGACATGAACATGGAGGCTAGACAGGCACGAAAGCTCGAGACAATCTGGCACAGAACAAGGGGAGGCATGGGCTTATATGGAACTTGAGGGTAATAGGAAACAGGTGGAAACAATCAAGGGTCAGGGATGATGTCAGACTGGTGACACAAGAGGAAGGACCCGTGATCTGAAACAAAAGGAGTTGCTTTTCAAAATAAAACATGCAAATCACAAGACAGAAAAAACCAAGACAAGACTTCCCTCACCGCGGTGTGGCAGTGACATCACTAGTTTGAACTTCCCCTCACCTAGAAAAACTACTTTTACTTCTCTGCTAGCAATAATGTCATATATTTATTTGACAATTACAGTTAGAGAAGGAAATAAGTCAAGTTATTCATGTGTGTGGTCTTAAAGTGAGGTATAAATATGAAATATTGTCTCTTAGAACAGGAAGTGATTGTTTACTGTGAGAAGCAGCAGTGTTTGAAGTTGAAATGAAGACAACATCATTTCAAATAGGAATTGTTCAACATGAAACTAAACAATCAAATGTTGTTTTTCTGCCTTTTGTCTTTCAGTGATTCATTCACTCAAGTATTTCACCACTGCATCCTCTCAAGTTCCAAACTTCCCAGAGTTTGTGAGTGTTGGTTATGTTGATGAAGTTGAGATTAGTTACTATGACAACAACATCAGGAAAGCAGAATCCAAACAGGACTGGATGAACAAAATCACAGCAGAGGATCCAAACTACTGGCAGAGACAAACAGAGAGGAATTTTGTTACTGAACATGTCTTCAAAGACAACATTGAAATAGTCATGAAGCGTTTCAACCAAACTGGAGGTTTGTTTATGTTGAACTTTCTACTATTCTAATATATTTGATATTTGTATACTGTATTAAAAACACACATTACTGCACTGATATACCTTGTCTCTGTCCATCCCATAATAACCTACAACAAGACATGTAGTGTGTTAGTTTCACTCTGCTTTACAACACTTTGTGTCTCTCAGGTGTTCACATTGTCCAGATGATGTCAGGATGTGAATGGAATGATGAGACTGATGAGGTTAAAGGTTGGCATCAGTTCAGTTACGATGGAGAAGATTTCATATCGTTGGACATGAAAACATGGACATGGACTGCAGCAAAACAACAAGCTTTCCCCACCAAACTCAAGTGGGACCAAGAAATACTTAGACTAGACTACCATAAGTATTATTACACTGAGCGTTGTCCTTCTTACTTGAAGAAGTATGTGGAGTTTGGGAAGAAGGTCCTAATGAGAACAGGTAGAAGCACACCTTGTACTTTCACCTTTTAACATGTTAGCACTCCCCCTATAGGAACATTACTGACATTACACTTTATACTCTTTTTCTCTTCACCTCCTTTTCTCTCCATATTTGCCTCCATTCCCTCCCTTTCTCTCCATCTTTACTTTCATTCTCTTTTTTTTTCCATCTTTACCTCCATTCTCTCCTTTTCATTTCTTCTTTTCTCTCCATCTTTACCTCCATGTTATCCTTCTCTTTCCTTCTTTTCCTTCATTCTCTCCTTTTCTATCTATCTTTACCTTATTCCTCTCCTTTTCTATCCATTTTTATTTTCTTTCTCTCCTTTTCTATCCATCTTCTTCCCTTGCTCCCCATTTTTACCTTTATTCTCATTTTCTCTCCATCTTTAACTCCATTCTCTCCATCTTTAACGTAATTCTCTCCTTCTCTACCTCCATTTTCTGCATTTATCTCCGTCTTTACCTTCATTGTCTTATTCTCATTTTCTCTCCATCTTTAACTCCATTCTCTCCATCTTTAACGTAATTCTCTCCTTCTCTACCTCCATTTTCTGCATTTCTCTCCATCGTTACCTTTATTGTCTCATTTTCTCTCCATCTTTACCTTTATCCTCTCCTTTTCTTTCCATCTTTATGTCCAATCTCTCCATCTTTACCTTCATTCTCACGTTCCTCCTTTTCTCTTCTTTTGCCTCTATTTTCTTCTTCTGTCCTTCTTTACCTTCATTCTCTCCTTTTCTCTAATCTTTATTGTTTTTCTCTCCTTTTTACTTTCTTTCTCTCTTGTTCTCTCCTTCTTTACCTCCATTATCACCTTTTCTCTCCATCTTTACCTCCTTTCTCTCTATGTTTACTTCATTGTCTCCTGTTCTCTCCATTTTTTACCTCCTTTCTCTCCATCTTTATCTCCATTCTCTCTTTTTCTCTCCATTTTAACCTCCATTATCTTATTTTTTCTCCATCTTTACCTCCATTATCTCCTTTTTTCTCCATCTTTACCCTCACTTTCTCCTTCTTTACCTTTTATTTGCTCCATCCTTACCTTCATTTGTTCCATCCTTACCGTCATTCTCTCCTTTTTTCTCCATCTTTACCTCCATTTTCTCCTTTATTCTCCATTTTTACGTCCATCTTCTCTCCACGTCATCCTCCATCCACACGTCACTTCCTGGGCAGAGCTTCCAGAGGTGTTCCTCCTCCAGAAGACGCCATCCTCTCCGGTCAGCTGCATGGCGACAGGTTTCTACCCCGACCGAGCCGACTTGTTTTGGAGGAAAGACGGCGAGCAGATCTTCGAGGACGTGGAGCACGGAGAGCTGCTCCCCAACCCCGACGGAACCTTCCAGATGTCGGTGGAGCTGAAAGTGGAGGTGACGGCCGAGGTGGAGGGCAAGTACGAATGTGTGTTCCATCTGTCTGGCGTTGAGGAGGACCTGGTCACCAAGCTGGAGAGAAGAAGCATCCTGAGCAACGCAAGCCATGAAGGTGAGAAAGACACATGTTGAATAGTGTCAATGTAACCACCTGATGTTCCTTCATGGGACTTATGAAGCAGCTGTCAAACAAATCAATCATACCATACCAACAGGCAACGTGAGCCTCACTGCCACGCTGGCGGTCCTCGCTGTGGTGGTCCTCCTGGCGGCCGGAATCATTATCATCATCTTCATCATCAAGCATCGCCAAAGCAGACAAGGTGAGGGACACAAATGTTTCCTCTTTCAGGAAGACGTGAAAAAGTCTCTGCTGTCATTTATGAGATGTGAATTTCACCTGCTTTCTCTTTCATTCCAGCCAAGTACAATCCAGCTGGTAAGTAAAACATCTTCTCTTCCTTGGAAAGCATAACAATAAACAAAGCAGTGGTGAAGCATCACTCACACACTTTGTAAGTTTACCCCCACAAAGATTGAAATATCATTTATTACATATTCATCTTTGTTATACACCTTTATGTCAGGTATATTCAATATAATATTGACTTTCTGTTTCTGTTACCACCAAAATTCTGGATTGTTGGTATCTTTGTAAGGGTCAACTTGCAAACTTCCTGTTTTAAGGTGTGATGTAGACACGTGTTACAAGTTTAGCAGGAAAATAAAAGCTTCCCTCCATTAGGAGTAGCTTGATACTGGTGTAAGCGCACGCAATAGAAAGTATCACAGCCAACTTTTGATGAGTCGTCATGATAACGAACATCAAGGGCCTGATCTACTAAAGGTTTGTGTATTAAAACATGTGCAAACCTCATCTACTTAACTCGTGCGCAGAGTCTCTGAAATGAGCAAAATAGAGAGCGCAATCCATTTAGCGTGTCTTGTCTTCATGTACAGTCCTGGTCAAAAGTTTACATACACTTGTAAAGAACATCAATCAATCAATCAATGTTTATTTACAGTATATAGCCATAAATCACAAGTGTCTCAAAGGGCTGCACAAGCCACAACGACATCCTCTGTTCAGATCCCACATAAGGGCAAGGAAAAACTCACAACCCAGTGGGATGTCAATGAGAATGACTATGAGAAACCTTGGAGAGGACCGGGGAGACCAGATGCAATGGACGCCGAGAGGGTCTGACATAATATTGTGAGAGTCCAGTCCATAGTGGGGCCAGCAGGAGACCATCTCGAGCGGAGATGGGTCAGCGGCGCAGAGATGTTCCCAACCGATGCACAGGCCAGCGGTCCACCCCGGGTCCAGACTCTGGACAGCCAGCGTCCAGACCTGTGCCCCCCCCCTCCACAAAGGAGAGGAGGGCAGAAAATAAAAGTAACTGCAGATCAACTGGTCTAAAAAGGGGGTCTATTTAAAGGCTAGAGTATACAAATGAGTTTTAAGATGGGACTTAAATGCTTCTACTGAGGTAGCATCTCTAACTGTTACCGGGAGGGCATTCCAGAGTACTGGAGCCCCAATAGAAAACGCTCTATAGCCCGCAGACTTTTTTTGGGCTCTGGGAATCACTAATAAGCCGGAGTTCTTTGAACGCAGATTTCTTGCCGGGACATATGGTACAATACAATCGGCAAGATAGGATGGAGCTAGACCGTGTAGTATTTTATACGTAAGTAGTAAAACCTTAAAGTTACATCTTAAGTGCACAGGTAGCCAGTGCAGGTGAGCCAGTATAGGTATATGTATATGTATTGTTGCGTTTGGACCAGATGTTCCTCCCAGGGAATTTAAGTTGCTGGTCAATCCCAAGTTCTTTTGATGACACATAAGCTGAGATCAATTTGACCACCAGACAGAATGGGTACTTTGTGATTTATTTTCAAAGCTTTGAAAATAAACGTGAGACCAATCCAGTACAGCAAGCCTTCACTAGCGCAGCTAAAATGGTCTAATCTAACATACGGGAAAAATGTCTCTTCTATAATGTCTCCATCGCCTCCACCCTCCAGAAGTAATACAAACGTCCATTGTTCTACTCTGAGAAGAGACAGGACAGGATAAGGTAAGAGAAAGGAGTATTTTTACTCCCTGCATTCCGAGCTCAAGGTTGACACACACAGTACTTGCAGACAACCAAAAGAGAACAACTGGAAGAACAATAGCTGTTTGTAATATGACTATGAAAGTAAAGAAGTAACACACAAATATGGATATATGTAATTATCTGCCTCCGTCAGTATATATGTATATAAAGGTATATACAGTATAGGCGTAATATGATCAAACATTCTTGTTCTTGTCAAAAGTCTAGCAGCCACATTTTGTACCAACTGTAATCTTTTAATACTAGACATAGGGAGACCCGAAAATAATATGTTACAATAATCGAGACGAGACGTAACGAACGCATGAACAATGATCTCAGCGTCGCTAGTGGACAAAATGGAACAAATTTTAGCGATATTACGGCGATGAAAGAAGGCCGTTTTAGTTACACTCTTAATGTGTGACTCAAAGGAGAGAGTTGGGTAGAAGATAGAACATAATGTCATGGCTGTCTTGAGTTTCCAATCATTTCTACAACTCTTATTTTTTTGTGAAAGAGTGATTGGAGCACATACTTGTTGGTCACAAAAAACATTCATGAAGTTTGGTTCTTTTATGAATTTATTATGGGTCTACTGAAAATGTGAGCAAATGTGCTGGGTCAAAAGTATACATACAGCAATGTTAATATTTGCTTACATGTCCCTTGGCAAGTTTCACTGCAATAAGGCGCTTTTGAGTTTTTGACCACTCCTCTTGACAAAATTGGTGCAGTTCAGCTAAATGTGTTGGTTTTCTGACATGGACTTGTTTCTTCAGCATTGTTCACACGTATAAGTCAGGACTTTGGGAAGGCCATTCTAAAATTCATTCATTCTAGCCTGATTTAGCCATTCCTTTACCACTTTTGACGTGTGTTTGGGGTCATTGTCCTGTTGGAACACCCAACTGCGCCCAAGACCCAACCTCCGGGCTGATGATTTTAGGTTGTCTGGAAAAATTTGGAGGTAATTCTCCTTTTTCATTGTCCCATTTACTCTCTGTAAAGCACCAGTTCCATTGGCAGCAAAACAGGCCCAGAGCATAATACTACCACCACCATGCTTGACGGTAGGCATGGTGTTCCTGGTATTAAAGGCCTCACCTTTTCTCCTCCAAACATATTGCTGGGTATTGTGGCCTAACAACATAGTTTTTGTTTCATCTGACATCACATGGACAAGGATACGACCTTCTGGAGGAAAGTTCTGTAAAGTTCTGGGACAATGCAAAAAAAAGGATTACCTACAAATTCAAAAGTAGAAGAGCAGAATTCTGCTTCTTGATGCTTCTGATTGAATTGCCAGCTGAAAAGATGTGATATGAGTGAAGATGCACCTTCTGGATGGACTTCCTTCACCAGAGTGAGGTGTTGGCTTAGCATGAGCAGCGTAAGCAGCTCACGGTGCGTTTTGTGCTCCCACAGCTGGTGACGCTGGTAACGAGCTCTCAGAGAGACGTGAAGGCTGAAGGCTGAGTGAGACACAGCAGTCGGCACACAGTGAGGACTTTTCTTTTTCATGCACCTCCAAATGTTCTTCTGACTTTGTGTGAAGATGATGTTCACTCTGCCACATGCTAACATCTGCACTTGGATTCACCTGCTTTGCTGAGTCATCTTCTTCCTCCAGGATGCTTTGTGCACTGGAACACAGAGAGATGTCTCCATCGCTGAGGGACCTCATCACACTTGGACATTTATGCACTAATTGCTCCTCATCTCATCCATCATGTCTTCTTTGGCTCTTTATGGCTGAGAAAATCTGCATTTCTCAACACTATTTTGCCAGTCAATCATGTTGATGTTGATCTTTGTGTCCATGTAGTTGTGATGTCATCATTTGGGGCTCATGTGTCATCACATTGACAAGGATTTCTTCTTTCCTTTTCAAACCAATAGACAGCTGCTTATCAATGACATTCACCTTGTGTCACATGTCATCTTTATTTCTACTAATATTTTGGAACAATAGTACCATTTCTCGGTACTTGTGTATGTTAATGTACATTTTTTGGTAATCATTTTTTTAATGTAACATTTAAAAATGTTGTCCAGTTGTTATATCTTGTTTTCTGATGACATTAGTCTCATTTGCAATGCAGTTGCACTTCCAAGACCATTAGATGGCAGCACTGTGTAACTATTTATGGTATGTTGTCAAACTAGAAAGTGGCTTTTTTCCAGGAAGACTAATTTGTTAGGTTGAGCCCTACAAAGTGTCAATACTGTAAGTAGTGTCCTCAATACACAAAACTGTAAAATTCCAACTATAATCTTAGTTGTCGTTTCCTTTACCAAATTCGAAGGTGTTGAAATCGCCATGTAAAATGACTCATGCTAATAGTAGCCTGTCTATGGCAAATCCTATGTAAATTAGCCATACGCTAGCACATTTTGAAAGAGGGTAGCATTACTTTGCGTTTGAGCGTTTTTTTTTGTATGAAGCACACTTTGTTGGTGTTGAAAATGGCAAGGTGACTTAGAGGGAGTTTGGCTGAGTCCGGCCTGAGTGCTGCTTGAGTGATTGTTTACGTGAGCCCGTGTTTAGTCTGAAAGCAGACATGACCAGTCTGAAACCGGACATGACGTCACATGCAACAAAGGTATCGAACTATGGCATGGTTTGATTTTACGTGAATTGATTGTACCGAGGGAATTTGGTCATTACCTACAAAAGTACTGAATTAGGCAGCCAACCCTACCAGTTAGTGTGACGGAGGGGGACAGTGACACAACATTTTTATGACAAAGCGTTGCAAAATATTTATATTTTTTTAAACAATTTGCTGTTTTTCCGTTCTTTTTTGCATAGTCATATTTTTGCTTGATTGCCAAACATGGCGAGGATGTCATTTGGGAAGTAAACAAGGTAGGCCGTTCATTTACTCTTGATATTCAGTGTTTTATGTGTACTATGTTTCATGTACATTCTGGCTGTTTTATTCAGTAAAAACTTGTCAAATACAATTCTGTGTTGGAGGTGCTTTGTCATTACACACATGATAACACTTTCAGCTTGCAGTCATGCAAAACAAGTGTCAAATGTATTGCTGTAAAAAAGACAAGCACATACAGCAGATTGTGAGACACTTTTACGGATCAAATAAGATTTTTTTTTCCAGCTGTTTGAATTATTTAGTGTGAATTTGGGTTCGCCAACCGTCTCTTGAAAAACAGAATTAGAATGAGAAACAAAAGTATGTGTCACGTAATGAGCCTAAAAGGGGCGCACTTAGTCTCGTGTTATTGCCGTTCAGTTTCAGTTCAGTTTATGTGGAACATGCATACGACACATGTAATGCATCACATATTTCCAGTTGTTTCATGACAGCACGTCCGAAAAGGAGTAGGAAGAAGCAGAGTTTATTTAATCCTACTTATTTTCATATCATTGCAAATGTATCCCAGTTCCTTGTTCTCTGCAACAGAACAGTGAATAAATAATTAATATACCATAGTAAGTGAACAAATAAATAATACTTGTGTGTAACACCAAGGTACATGCCTATATCAAAGTGCATGTGTGTAACACCAAGGTACATGCCTATATCAAAGTACATGTGTGTAACACCAAGGTACATGCCTATATCAAAGTACATGTGTGTAACAACAAGGTACATGCCTATATCAAAGTACATGTGTGTAACACCAAGGTACATGCCTATATCAAAGTACATGTGTGTAACACCAAGGTACATGCCTATATCAAAGTACATGTGTTTAACACCAAGGTACATGCCTATATCAAAGTACATGTGTGTAACACCAAGGTACATGCCTATATCAAAGTACATGTGTATAACACCAAGGTACATGCCTATATCAAAGTACATGTGTTTAACACCAAGGTACATGCCTATATCAAAGTACATGTGTGTAACACCAAGGTACATGCCTATATCAAAGTACATGTGTGTAACAACAAGGTACATGCCTATATCAAAGTACATGTGTGTAACACCAAGGTACATGCCTATATCAAAGTACATGTGTGTAACACCAAGGTACATGCCTATATCAAAGTGCATGTGTGTAACACCAATGTACATGCTTATATCAAAGTATATGTGTGTAACACCAAGGTACATGCCTATATCAAAGTACATGTGTGTAACACCAAGGTACATGCCTATATCAAAGTACATGTGTGTAACAACAAGGTACATGCCTATATCAAAGTAGATGTGTGTAGTACCAAAGTACATCCATGTATCAAAGTACATGTGTGTAACACCAAGGTACATGCCTGTATCAAAGTACATGTGTGTAACACCAAGGTACATGCCTATATCAAAGTACATGTGTGTAACACCAAGGTACATGCCTATATCAAAGAAATGTGTGTAACACCAAGGTACATGCCTATATCAAAGTACATGTGTGTAACACCAAGGTACATGCCTATATCAAAGTGCATGTGTGTAACACCAACGTACATGCTTATATCAAAGTATATGTGTGTAACACCAAGGTACATGCCTATATCAAAGTACATGTGTGTAACACCAACGTACATGTTTATATCAAAGTACATGTGTGAAACACCAAGGTACATGCCTATATCAAAGTGCATGTGTGTAACACAAAGTGCTTGCTTATATCAAAGTACATGTGTGTAACACCAAGGTACATGCCTGTATCAAAGTACATGTGTGTAACATCAAGGTACATGCCTATATCAAAGTACATGTGTGTAACACCAAGGTACATGCCTATATCAAAGTGCATGTGTGTAACACCAACGTACATGCTTATATCAAAGTATATGTGTGTAACACCAAGGTACATGCCTATATCAAAGTACATGTGTGTAACATCAAGGTACATGCCTATATCAAAGTACATGTGTGTAACACCAAGGTACATGCCTATATCAAAGAAATGTGTGTAACACCAAGGTACATGCCTATATCAAAGTACATGTGTGTAACACCAAGGTACATGCCTATATCAAAGTGCATGTGTGTAACACCAACGTACATGCTTATATCAAAGTATATGTGTGTAACACCAAGGTACATGCCTGTATCAAAGTACATGTGTGTAACACCAACGTACATGTTTATATCAAAGTACATGTGTGAAACACCAAGGTACATGCCTATATCAAAGTGCATGTGTGTAACACAAAGTGCTTGCTTATATCAAAGTACATGTGTGTAACACCAAGGTACATGCCTATATCAAAGTACATGTGTGTAACATCAAGGTACATGCCTATATCAAAGTACATGTGTGTAACACCAAGGTACATGCCTATATCAAAGTGCATGTGTGTAACACCAACGTACATGCTTATATCAAAGTATATGTGTGTAACACCAAGGTACATGCCCATATCAAAGTACATGTGTGTAACACCAACGTACATGTTTATATCAAAGTACATGTGTGAAACACCAAGGTACATCCCTCTATCAAAGTGCATGTGTGTAACACAAAGTGCTTGCTTATATCAAAGTACATGTGTGTAACACCAAGGTACATGCCTATATCAAAGTACATGTGTGTAACACCAAGGTACATGCCTATATCAAAGTACATGTGTGTAACACCAAGGTACATGCCTATATCAAAGTACATGTGTGTAACACCAACGTACATGTCTATATCAAAGTACATGTGTTTAACACCAAGGTACATGCCTATATCAAAGTACATGTGTGTAGCAACAAGGTACATGCCTATATCAAAGTACATGTGTGTAGCAACAAGGTACATGCCTATATCAAAGTACTTGTGTGTAACACCAAGGTACATGCCTATATCAAAGTAGATGTGTGTAGTACCAAAGTACATGTTTATATCAAAGTACATGTGTGAAACACCAAGGTACATGCCTATATCAAAGTGCATGTGTGTAACACCAAAGTGCTTGCTTATATCAAAGTACATGTGTGTAACACCAAGGTACATGCCAATATCAAAGTACATGTGTGTAACACCAAGGTACATGCCTATATCAAAGTACATGTGTGTAGTACCAAAGTACATGCATGTATCAAAGTACATGTGTGTAACACCAAGGTACATGCCTATATCAAAGTACATGTGTGTAACACCAAGGTACATGCCTATATCAAAGTACATGTGTGTAACACCAAGGTACATGTTTATATCAAAGTACATGTGTGTAACACCAAGGTACATGCCTATATCAAAGTACATGTGTGTAACACCAAGGTACATGCCTATATCAAAGAAATGTGTGTAACACCAAGGTACATGCCTATATCAAAGTACATGTGTGTAACACCAAGGTACATGCCTATATCAAAGTGCATGTGTGTAACAACAAGGTACATGCCTATATCAAAGTACATGTGTGTAACACCAAGGTACATGCCTATATCAAAGTACATGTGTGTAACACCAAGGTACATGCCTATATCAAAGTACATGTGTGTAACACCAAGGTACATGCCTATATCAAAGTACATGTGTGTAACACCAAGGTACATGCCTATATCAAAGTACATGTGTGTAACACCAAGGTACATGCCTATATCAAAGTACATGTGTGTAACACCAAGGTACATGCCTGTATCAAAGTACATGTGTGTAACACCAAGGTACATGCCTATATCAAAGTACATGTGTGTAACACCAAGGTACATGCCTATATCAAAGTACATGTGTGTAACACCAAGGTACATGCCTGTATCAAAGTACATGTGTGTAACACCAAGGTACATGCCTATATCAAAGTACATGTGTGTAACACCAATGTACTTGCTTACATCAAAGTACATGTGTGTAACACCAACGTACATGCTTATATCAAAGTATATGTGTGTAACACCAAGGTACATGCCTATATCAAAGTACATGTGTGTAGCAACAAGGTACATGCCTATATCAAAGTACATGTGTGTAACAACAAGGTACATGCCTATATCAAAGTAGATGTGTGTAGTACCAAAGTGCATGCATGTATCAAAGTACATGTGTGTAACACCAAGGTACATGCCTATATCAAAGTACATGTGTGTAGTACCAAAGTACATGCATGTATCAAAGTACATGTGTGTAACACCAATGTACATGCCTATATCAAAGTACATGTGTGTAACACCAAGGTACATGCCTATATCAAAGTACATGTGTGTAACACCAACGTACATGCTTATATCAAAGTACATGTGTGTAACACCAAGGTACATGCCTATATCAAAGTACATGTGTGTAACACCAATGTACATGCCTATATCAAAGTGCATGTGTGTAACACCAAGGTACATGCCTATATCAAAGTACATGTGTGTAACACCAAGGTACATGCCTATATCAAAGTACATGTGTGTAACACCAAGGTACATGCCTATATCAAAGTACATGTGTGTAACACCAAGGTACATGCCTATATCAAAGTACATGTGTGTAACACCAAGGTACATGCCTATATCAAAGTACATGTGTGTAACAACAAGGTACAAGCCTATATCAAAGTGCATGTGTGTAACACCAAGGTACATGCCTGTATCAAAGTACATGTGTGTAACACCAAGGTACATGCCTATATCAAAGTGCATGTGTGTAACACCAAGGTACATGCCAATATCAAAGTACATGTGTGTAACACCAAGGTACATGCCTATATCAAAGTACATGTGTGTAACAACAAGGTACAAGCCTATATCAAAGTACATGTGTGTAACAACAAGGTACATGCCTATATCAAAGTACATGTGTGTAACACCAAGGTACATGCCTATATCAAAGTGCATGTGTGTAACACCAAGGTACATGCCTGTATCAAAGTACATGTGTGTAACACCAAGGTACATGCCTATATCAAAGTGCATGTGTGTAACACCAAGGTACATGCCTATATCAAAGTACATGTGTGTAACACCAAAGTACATGACTATATCAAAGTACATGTGTGTAACACCAAGGTACATGCCTATATCAAAGTGCATGTGTGTAACACCAAGGTACATGCCTGTATCAAAGTACATGTGTGTAACACCAAGGTACATGCCTATATCAAAGTGCATGTGTGTAACACCAAGGTACATGCCTATATCAAAGTACATGTGTGTAACACCAAGGTACATGCCTATATCAAAGTACATGTGTGTAGTACCAAAGTACATGCATGTATCAAAGTACATGTGTGTAACACCAAGGTACATGCCTATATCAAAGTACATGTGTGTAACAACAAGGTACAAGCCTATATCAAAGTACATGTGTGTAACACCAAGGTACATGCCTATATCAAAGTACATGTGTGTAACACCAAGGTACATGCCTATATCAAAGTACATGTGTGTAACAACAAGGTACAAGCCTATATCAAAGTACATGTGTGTAACAACAAGGTACATGCCTATATCAAAGTACATGTGTGTAGTACCAAAGTACATGCATGTATCAAAGTACATGTGTGTAACACCAAGGTACATGCCTATGGGGCAGGGCCGACATCCGGGCAACTGAGCTACATACGGGTTCTTCGAGCCATAGCAACCTGACTGGCGTTGAAAACAAACCGTCGCCATTACTCTTTAACCTGTCGACCTGCGCTGATTAAACCCGTCATTCTGCCTCCAAAATGCCAAAAAACTGTGTTGTTTTTGGTTGTGCAAACCACAACTGGAAACAGGGAAAACAAAGTATTTTGTTCTGCCAAAAGCGTGCTAAAAGCCCACAGAGACGAGACAAATGGCTCGCAGCTTTACACCGGGAAAACGAGGACGGTTCTCACTGGAGTCCCCCAAAATCCCGGGTCGTGTGTTCGGATCACTTCGTTTCTGGTAAATATAAGGAACAAAAATCCACCTTCTTAACCACAACTTGGCTATACCGTCCATGCTAATGTTGAACCCGTTGAATTTTTACTGAATAACGTTCGACAGCTGAAGTTGTTGTTGTTGCACAACAATAACATACGGTATAAAGGCTATTTCCAGTAATTCAGCAAATAATAAATCATAATACTGAACTGAATTTGAATGAGCTCTCTACAGATATAATAAATATACAGATACTGGTAGCCACCGTGTCATCCTTATTATCATTTATCAACATACCTTGGGTGATTTAACAATTTTTATGTGATTTATTCGTTATATAACAACCGAAGCTAACAACCGACCTGGTGCGCTTGTGAGGTAGACATAAAGATTTCCAAATTCCATGTCCGGCCATTGTGTAGGATTATCAGTCCACGCATCTGCTGGAAGGCGGTAAGGGCAGTCGTTTAATCCAACATTTTAACTCGTATCTTAACCTAGCCTCACTGGAAAGACTATTTACATAATCATACGCCATTTAGAACAGTTTAAAATGCCGTGAAACCTCGTTAAATGCCTTTTCTGTCAATGCTGTGTTCGCTGTGAGCTGGTTTGTTTTCAACGAATTCAATATGGCGACCGCGTTGCTAGGGGATTGGAGGGCGGAAGTGACGTAGGTCCGCCCTCGCCCATATCAAAGTACATGTGTGTAACACCAAAGTACATGCCTATATCAAAGTACATGGTAGGCGACCAGAGCTCCTTTCATCCTACCCAACAGTCATAAATAAAGAGAGGGTCTGGCAAAAAGTTAACAGTGTCTTTTACTAACAAAGTGTTTTGGTAGTCCTCAGCATTTTCCTCCTTCACCTCTTGTTCGCTTTTCTTGGCTTGGACTCCCATTTCCCACGCAGCAAAAGTCCTTTTTTATTTCCAATTGCTTTGAATCCACAACGACACAAATGGGCTTTCAAGGAGTCAACACTCCATCGCATAAAATATTAAAAGTCGACATTCGCTTCCAAATCAACACCACTCGATAATAAGGAAGACATTTTCTCGGTTTGTTTATCTCTCTCGACCTTTGACCCGTCAATTGAGAGTCTCGCGAGAACGAGACCACTGAATCCTTGAACTGGTCCATCCAAAGAAGACGAAGGAGTCAAAAGCAAAATGGCGTTCGACAGAGAAGACCGAAACGTGGCCACTGGCCATTATTGTTTCTCTATTTGTATTTAGTGCATACATGTACGCATATATGTCGTGTAGTAGATGAAACATTGTTAGTCATTGTTTGTATCCGGATACATTAGTCTGAGCGCACTTTATCAAGTCTTGTGCGAGTTAGCTTAGCTTAGCTTGTTAGCTTAGCTTGTTAGCTGCTAACAAAGAGACGCGGACGTTATCAACACATCGCTAAGTAGAGATCAAATGTGAGTGTAAAGTGTTGTGATTGTGGGAAAATGTGCGAAAGAACGATAGCAAAGTATGAGGAGGAACTTTGTCCAACAAAAGAGGAGAAGGAGCGACAACATCAACTACTGGACGCTGTTTTCAAGAAACATCAAGTTGTGTTACACAGAACAGGTTTGTTGACTTCTTACTCTCACATCTTTACTAACTTTATATTTCATCAGTAACACTTTTCTTCAATATGTGGTCAATAATATGATGGTTTGTCTTGTGGGGAGGATTTAATGCTTTGAATGGCAGAGGGGTTAGTGCATCTGCCTCACAATACGAAGGTCCTAAGTAGTCTTGGGTTCAATCCCGGGCTCGGGATCTTTCTGTGTGGAGTTTGCATGTTCTCCCCGTGACTGCGTGGGTTCCCTCCGGGTACTCCGGCTTCCTCCCACCTCCAAAGACATGCACCTGGGGATAGGTTGATTGGCAACACTAAATTGGCCCTAGTGTGTGAATGTGAGTGTGAATGTTGTCTGTCTATCTGTGTTGGCCCTGCGATGAGGTGGCGACTTGTCCAGGGTGTACCCCGCCTTCCGCCCGATTGTAGCTGAGATAGGCTCCAGCGCCCCCCGCGACCCCAAAAGGGAATAAGCGGTAGAAAATGGATGGATGGATGGAATTAGATTCTTCATGAAAACGAGACAGTTTGAGGTTGATGTTCCTCTCAGTTTGTAACAATGTGTGATTGATTGATTGAAGGACTTATGAGAAGTTTGCATAGGAAAGGGTACACTTTCATCACGGTACACATTCACTGCTACAAGAAATCCTAAGATGGTTTCACTTGAAATATTTGTTTAACTCACACAGAACACACTACTATGTCGAAAGTAGACAAAAAATACTGCAAGAAAGTGAATTAAAATAAAATAAAAGCAAAAAGATTTGTCTATTCCCAGTTACGAGTAGCCACAACCTATAATGTCTTTTCAAAGAGGCTTTGAAGGAAGTAAGGGATTTCCACTCCTTTATGGCTATTGATAGGGAGTTCCACATTTTGGTGGTATAGCAGGCAAACAAATTAGAACCTTTTTTGGAGTGAAATCTGGGTTGAATGTGATTTGTACAACTACCTCTGGTGTTATAGTGGTGAGTCCAGGGTGTACACCGCCTTCCGCCCGATTGTAGCTGAGATAGGCTCCAGCGACCCCGAAGGGAATAAGCGGTATAAAATGGATGGACGGATAGACAGGTACGTGAGTATTTTAGTGGTATGGTGTATCTTGTACACCAGACCGACTGCAAGAAGATGTACTCTGTCAGCCTCCAAGAGCCTCCCCACATTAAGGAAATGGTTGGCGGAAAGGTGAGCCCGAGATGGACGGTTGAGTAGAAGCCCAATAATTTTGTTTTGGGCTGTCTGGAGTTAGTTTTTCAGGGCTTTTAAGGCGTTACAGTACTCAAAGTGGGGTAAATGAGTGCTTGTGTTAAAGTCTTAAGTGTATTTCTACCCACCAGCGGGGTGATCCTACTATGTAAGAACTAGGGTTGTACAGTATACTGGTATTAGTATAGTACCGCGATACTAATGAATCATATTCAGTACTATACCACCTCTAAAAAGTACTACTTCTATGATTACATCAATATTTTCTGGCAACACAACATCATCTTTGGTTTAAAACAAAAATTCTGTTATATTTATAAACTCAGGAAGTATGTCCCTAGACACATTAGAACTTTGAATATGACCAATGTATGATCCTGTAACTACTTGGTATCAGATTGATACCCAAATTTGTGGTATCATCCAAAACTAATGTAAAGTCTCAAACAACAGAAGAATGAGTGATTACCGGTATTACATTTTAACAGAAGTGTAGATAGAACATTTTAAAACAGTAAATAAGCAGATATTAACAGTAAATGAACAAGTAGATGAATAATCAATTTTCTACCACCTTTCCTTAATAATTTTGACAAAATAATAGAATATAAATGACACAATATGTTACTGCATATGTCAGCAGACTAAATTAGGAGCCTTTGTTTGTTTACTTACTACTAAAAGACAAGTTGTCTAGTATGTTGACTGTTTTATTTAAGGACAAACTTGCTGTAAGAAACTTATGTTTGATGTACCCTAAGATTTTTTGTTAAAATAAAGCCAATAATGCACTTCTTTGTGGTCCCTTTTATTTAGAAAAGTATCGAAATACATTTTGTTACAGGTCCCGGTACCATAATATTGGTATCGGGACAACAGTAGTAAGAACATAATTCGTCGGTTGATTCTTTGACTACTTTAGTAGTCATTGTTTCCCCGGAGAGATTAGTCTTTACGATGCAGCCAAAATAGGTAATTTCATTTTTGTTTGTTATAATATTGTCACCCACTTTGACTGTGAAGTTATTTACTTTTCTGAGGTTAGGAATTGACCCAAAGACCTGTGTACTTGCAAGTACCGGGGCGAGTGTTAGTTTGCCAGTTTGTCATTGAAAGCCTTGCTAGTCTAGGTCTTGAGGATTGTAGTTTTGTTTGTTTTGTGGCCGTCAGCCTCAGGTCTATGTTCTTTACGGGTACAGAAAATCCTGGAATGATCACTTAAGCCGCATACAGTAGTTCCACTTGTGGTGATCTTAGACTGGTCAGAAGTAACAACGAGGTCTATGATGGTTTAAAAGGACTCACTCACCCTGGTAGTTTGCTTAATGAGCTAAGTGAGACAATGTTGGTGGCACAGCTTAGTGAAGGTTTTAAAAATGGGTGCATCCTTTCAGGGCATATCTGTGTTCCAGTCCCCAAGAAGATGTAAACCTGTATCAACATGTTTACACACAACTCACACAGTCACCAAATACATTTTATACTGTAATCAAATCTAATTAAAGTTATTATTTCACTTCCTGATTCTGACCTACATGCATCAATAAGTGGAAGTAAACATTTATTTTCAATAATCAAAGTAGCTAACACTTGATTTATTAAAAGAACATAAAGGTGACTGACTTTCCTTCAGCGTGTCGTAGATGGTCTCCAATTCCTAAAGAGGAATTGTTGATGGAGATACTCCATAAAACACCACATAGTAAAACATGTTTTGGTAAAAATTCCTTTTTGCCCAGCCAACAAAATGACCACAAAAAAGTATTTTGCATGATGACAAAAACATACCATGAATGTTTTTAAAGTGATTTTGGAGTTTTTTTAATTTCCATTACCGTATTTTCCGCACCATAAGGCGCCCTGGGTTAAAAGCCGCGCCTTCAATGAACGGCATATTTCAAAACTTTGTCCACCTATAAGCCGCCCGGTGTTGTAAGCCGCATCTAACTGCGCTAAAGTAATGTCAAAAAAACAGTCAGATAGTTCAGTCAAACTTTAATAATATATTAAAAACCAGCGTTCTAACAACTCTGTTCACTCCCAAAATGTACGCAAATGTGCAATCACAAACATACGTATATCAACATGGACAGAGCTGCGTGAAAAAAGCCACCCGGCCTCTTCGCGTAAACTTAAACTTACCTTAACCACTCGCTCATCTTTTCTTCATCCATCCCTTCGAGTTAGCTTTTATGATGACGCCGGCTGGAAAGGCTGGAAAGGTCTCTTTTGGCAAGGTCTTCCTTTTGAATATCACCATGGGTGGAAGTTTCTGGCCATTAGCATGGCAAGCTAGAACCACAGTGAAGGATGACTTCTCATTCCCTGTGGTGCGAATATTCACCGTACGTGCTCCAGTTGCTGTGAAATAATAATCCATGTGCGGATGGAGAGATTGCGTCTTTTCATGAACCGGATCCCGGTCGCTTAGTAGGAGCCATTTTGTGGTCTTTACAGATGTAAACACACAAAGGAAATGAAACGTACGGTGATATCCGCGCGCTTTTTCTTCTTCTACGCGGGCGGGTGGTTGCTTACAGTAGAAGAAGATGCGCTTCCTGTTCTATGGGGGCGGGTGCTTACCTTGGCGGTTGCTTGCGTAGAAGAAGAAGCGCTTCCTGTTCTACCGGGAAAAAAGATGGCGGCTGTTTACCGAAGTTGCGAGATCGAAACTTTATGAAAATGAATCGTAATATTAATCCATATATAAAGCGCACCGGGTTAAAAGCTGCACTGTCAGCTTTTGAGTAAATTTGTGGTTTTTAGGTGCGGCTAATAGTGCGGAAAATACGGTATATTGAAGTTATGGTAATGACTATGTCATTACAAGATCGTGGTTCACTTTAGAGATAAAGTTTAGGTGTCATAGACCGTATACAGAATAAAATATTTACACACTTTACATCAGTGAGTGTTAAGTTAAGAATGCCTCAATCAATGCTGCCTCGTACTTGTAAAAACTTTTCAAATTGCCTCCCATCAAATTTCTAAGTCTGTTTTTGTACTCACTGTCAGAACATTTTTATTTACATTATCAAAAAACTTTCCGTTCTGAATTCCCATTGAACAGACAAGAAGCTGTCTTTGTTGCACCAAGCCAAACGCTTGGAAGATTCCGCTGTGTACAGTGGAATGAGACGAGAGGGGTTTTCCATTGTCCTCGAAAACCTGATCAAGCTGAATCCAGGACAAGCCCAATCCCGAGGCACCTTCTTCTTTTGTCTTCAATGTGACCGAAAACAATGACTGTTTACATACTCCCCATTCCTGCTGAGACATGTGTTGTTGCGTAAACATTGAACATCTAAATAAAAGAGGAGGCGAAAACCTTTTTCGTCAGAGCGTGGGTGACACTGTAGAGGTTACAGTGTCGACACGTTATCTCCTCAATTGAGTCCAAATTTAATTCTGTCTCTGTTTTATTCCTTGCCTTTTTGTCTTGTTTAATAGATGTCATCAGTGTTTGAACCTGACACTCACTGTACCCTTTTTGAATTAATTTTAGTGACTGGGACAAGAGGAGGTATTTCCCGCCTTTTTATTGGTTGTTTTGCTACACACTTTTAACACAACACACAAAAGAACACAAATAATGTCATGGTGTTAACAGTCAGTCCAAAACTATTTCTATTTTCTCTTTATCATATTTACTTATTTACCCAACAGACATCCAGCAGCCCCCTCACATTAAAGAGGAAGAAGAGGATCCACAGCCCCCTCACATTAAAGAGGAAGAAGAGGATCCACAGCCCCCTCACATTAAAGAGGAAGAAGAGGATCCACAGCCCCCTCACATTAAAGAGGAAGAAGAGGATCCACAGCCCCCTCACATTAAAGAGGAAGAAGAGGATCCACAGCCCCCTCACATTAAAGAGGAAGAAGAGGATCCACAGCCCCCTCACATTAAAGAGGAAGAAGAGGATCCACAGCCCCCCCACATTAAAGAGGAAGAGGAGGAAGTGTGGATCACTCAGGAGGGAGAGTGTCTTCTAGGGCAGGAGGAGGATGATGTCAGCAAGTTTCCACTGACTGTTGTCTCTGTGAAGACTGAAGAGCATGAAGACAAACCACCTGAGTCCTCACAGCTTCATCACAGTCCAAGTAAGCACAAATCATTTTATTCTCAGGGCATTCAATCCATCACAACTGGACTGTTCACTTTGTCTTATTATTATTATTATTACCGTATTTTCCGCACTATAAGGCGCACCTAAAAACCACAAATTTTCTCAAAAGCTAACAGTGCGCCTTATAACCCGGTGCGCTTTATTACGATTCATTTTCATAAAGTTTAGGTCTCGCAACTACGGTAAACAGCCGCCATCTTTTTTCCCCGTAGAAGAAGCGCGCGGTGCATGCTGGGATATGTGACGTTTCATTTCCATTTGTGTGTTTATGTAAAGACCCCAAATGGCTCCTATTAAGTGTGTTGTCTGTCTAATTATAAATAATGCAGACGAGGCGTGTTAACTGAGTTCTCAACGTTTTCTCACAGCGTGCTCATAACCACATTCGAACTCCCAGCATACAACATCGCTTCTCAGGGCTACTGCGCATGCTCGTAACTATCGTTGCATGCTGGGTAGTGTAGTTGTTATATTTGCTAGCTCATAACAGCACATTGAGAGACACGCTTACGCGCTTAATTCAATACTCGCCGTCATTCCGGGTGGATTGACAAAAGACCTCCAGCCGCTAGATATTGGTGTCAACAGGGCATTCGAAGCTAGACTGCTAACTGCGTGGGAACTTCTCAGGGCTACCGCGCATGCTTGTAACTATCGTTGCATGCTGGGTAGTGTAGTTGTTATATTTGCTAGCTCATAACAGCACATTGAGAGACACGCTGACACGCTTAATTCAATACTCGCCGTCATTCCGGGTGGATTGACAAAAGACCTCCAGCCGCTAGATATTGGTGTCAACAGGGCATTCGAAGCTAGACTGCTAACTGCGTGGGAACTTCTCAGGGCTACCGCGCATGCTCGTAACTATCGTTGCATGCTGGGTAGTGTAGTTGTTATATTTGCTAGCTCATAACAGCACATTGAGAGACACGCTGACACGCTTAATTCAATACTCGCCGTCATTCCGGGTGGATTGACAAAAGACCTCCAGCCGCTAGATATTGGTGTCAACAGGGCATTCGAAGCTAGACTGCTAACTGCGTGGGAACAATGGAAGACAGAAGGCGAACACACCTTCACTAAGACGAGGAGGCAGCGCCAGACGACGCCAACATCTGCCAGTGGATCGTAAATTTGCCCAACTTTTCACTTCGGACACCGAAGACGAAGGATTTACGAATGAAGAATAACTTCAGAAAGTAAGCGCTATGTTTATTTTGTGTGTTGTGACATTAACGTTCGAGCAACATTATGTTGCTATTGCGCTGCACTATTTTGAATTTTACTATGTTTGTGATTGCACATTTGCGTACATTTTGGGAGTGAACAGAGTTGTTAGAACGCTGGTTTTTAATATATTATTAAAGTTTGACTGACCTATCTGACTGTTTTTTTGACATTCCCTTTAGCGCAGCGTAGGCGCGGCTTATAGTCCGGGGCGGCTTATTGGTGGACAAAATTATGAAATATGTAATTCATAGAAGGTGCGGCTAATAATCCGGTGCGCCTTATAGTGCGGAAAATACGGTATTATAATTTTTATTTATTTTTATATTTTTTTTGTCCAGTCCAGCTTCTCAGGCAAATCATATAGTAGATGTAGATGCCCAAATCAGCTGTTCAGATTTACTTTACAAAAGAGAAGTGTAAGATACTTCTCTTGTTGCCTTATTTGTATTTGACTTTATTAAATGTATTTATATTATCATTTGGTGCAGCCGGGCCGGAGCAGCAGGGGATAGAAAGAGAAAAAAAAGAAGACAGAGTGGGAAATTGTGGGGACAAGAGGGGGATTAGACAGAGAGACAAAAACAACAACAGCAAACACAACAATAACAACAACAACAACAATAGAGCAACATCAGCAAATACGACATGTACAAATATGATGGTAAAAGTGATAGCAAAGAAGCAGTTAGTGAAATAAATAATAATATAGAAATGACAATGAACATTATTGCACTACAATTGGAGCAATACAAATACCAATAGAAACAGCGCTATTGATAATGAACAATAACAATAATTTACCTCTATTATCAACAATACAGTTGTTCAAATGCAACAATACATATACGTAATGATAACTAGAGATACAATAGAATGCAGAAAAATGGAGGGGAAGGAAGAGAAGCAACCTATAATAACCTTGTAGATTGTTATAGTAACAATAGGTTAAGGCAGTGGTTCTCAAACTTTTTTTGTCATCCCCCACTTTGGACAAGGGGGAGTTTTCAAGCCCCACCTGCCCCCATCGCCCCAACAGAGCGCTAATGCCAAGCTTTAACATTTTCAAATTTATTGAACATCAAGTTGTATACATTCAAACTCAATAACATAAAATAACATCAAGTTCAATAATAAATAAAATAACTGTGCAGCTGTGGTATAACTTGCATCAAGTTTAATAATAAATAAAATAACTTCCATCAAGTTCAATAATAAATAAAACAAAAGTGTTATAACTTGCATGACGTTCAATAATAAATCAAAAAAGCGTTATAACTTGCATCAAGTTCAATAATAAATCAAATAAAAGTGTTATAACTTGCATCAAGTTCAATAATAAATCAAAAAAAGTGTTATAACTTGCATCACGTTCAATAATAAATAAAAAAAAGTGTTATAACTTGCATCAAGTTCAATAATAAATCAAATAAAAGTGTTATAACTTGCATCAAGTTCAATAATAAATCAAATAACTTGCATCAAGTTCAATAATACATAAAAAAAAAGTGTTAACTTGCATCACGTTCAATAATAAATCAAAAAAGTGTTATAACTTGCATCAAGTTCAATAATAAATAAAACAAAAGTGTTAGAACTTGCATCAAGTTCAATAATAAATAAAACAAAAGTGTTAGAACTTGGATCAAGTTCAATAATAAATCAAAAAAGTGTTATAACTTGCATCAAGTTCAATAATAAATAAAACAAAAGAGTTAGAACTTGAATCAAGTTCAATAATAAATCAAATAACTTGCATCAAGTTCAATAATAAATAAAAAAAAGTGTTATAACTTGCATCACGTTCAATAATAAATCAAAAAAGTGTTATAACTTGCATCAAGTTCAATAATAAATAAAACAAAAGTGTTAGAACTTGCATCAAGTTCAATAATAATAATAAAAGAAGTGTTATAACTTGCATCAAGTTCAATAATAAATCAAATAACTTGCATCAAGTTCAATAATAAATCAAATAAAAGTGTTATAACTTGCATCAAGTTCAATAATAAATCAAATAAAAGTGTTATAACTTGCATCAAGTTCAATAATAAATCAAATTACTTGCATCAAGTTCAATAATAAATAAAAAAAGTGTTATAACTTGCATCACGTTCTATAATAAATCAAAAAAGTGTTATAACTTGCATCAAGTTCAATAATAAATAAAACAAAAGTGTTATAACTTGCATCAAGTTCAATAATAAATCAAACAAAAGTGTTATAACTTGCATCAAGTTCAATAATAAATTAAAACAAGTGTTATAACTTGCATCACGTTCAATAATAAATCAAAAAAAGTGTTATAACTTCCATCAAGTTCAATAATAAATCAAATAAAAGTGTTATATCTTGCATCAAGTTCAATAATAAAAAAAAAGTGTTATAACTTGCATCAAGTTCAATAATAAATCAAATAAAAGTGTTATAACTTGCATCAAGTTCAATAATAAATCAAATAACTTGCATCAAGTTCAATAATAAATCAAAAAAGTGTTATAACTTGCATCAAGTTCAATAATAAATAAAACAAAAGTGTTATAACTTGCATCAAGTTCAATAATTAAAAAAAAGTGTTATAACTTGCATCAAGTTCAATAATAAATCAAATAACTTGTATCAAGTTCAATAATAAATAAAATAAAGTGCCACTTTGCAATCTTTGCAAAAAAAAAAAAGGAGGAGCGATGCATTTGGCAAGACAGGGCAAGTGACAGCACTTTTCCCCGGGAGAGCCACCTTGCTTCACTGTGAAACAGCACGGCTGTATGATCAGCTCCCATTTCCTCACACAGTGCAGAGAACAGTCGCACTTTCAGTGGTCGTGTTTTGATCAAATTTACCGCGCTCACAACATCTGTTAAAACCTCATTGAGTTCGGGGCTGAGCTGCCTTGACGCGAGTGCTTCCCGGTGAATGACACAGTGTGTGCCCGTCAGATTTTTGTTTCTCTGCAGGCGCTGGCTCTGGCTCGACGACCTTTGAGGTGCGAGTCACAAATGTATATATTTGTGTAATTGTGGTCCACACATTAGCCTGCTACCCATCCGCGCGAAAGTTTGTTCCGCTTAGCCCCACCCCCATTAGTTACTGTTGCTATGTCTGTCAAACTTCCGCTCCTACCGAGAAATTTAAAGCCTACAGTAAAAATAAGTACCGTATTCTCCGCACCATAAGGTGCCCTGGGTTATAAGCCGCGCCTTCAATGAACGGCATATTTCAAAACTTTGTCCACCTATAAGCCGCCCCGTGTTATAAGCCGCATCTAACTGCGCTAAAGGAATGTCAAAAAAACAGTCAGATAGGTCAGTCAAACTTTAATAATATATTAAAAACCAGCGTGATGTGGGCGTGCATGGAGTCGTATATCAACATGGACGGAGCTGCGTGAAAAAAGCCACCCGGCCTCTTCGCGTAAACTTACCTTAACCACTCGCTCATCTTTTCTTCATCCATCCATCCTTTCGAGTTAGCTTTTATGATGACGCCGGCTGGAAAGGTCTCTTTTGGCAAGGTCTTCCTTTTGAATATCACCATGGGTGGAAGTTTCTGGCCATTAGCATGGCAAGCTAGAACCACAGTGAAGGATGACTTCTCATTCCCTGTGGTGCGAATATTCACCGTACGTGCTCCCGTTGTATCCACAGTGCGGTTCACAGGAATATCAAAAGTCAGTGGAACCTCGTCCATGTTGATAATGTTCTCTGGCCGGATCTTTTTTTCAGCTATCTTGTTTTTACAATATGCACGGAAAGTAGCCAGCTTTTCTTGAAAGTCTTTAGGCAGTTGCTGTGAAATAGTAGTCCGTGTGCGGATGGAGAGATTGCGTCTTTTCATGAACCAGAAACCTGTCGCTTAGTAGGAGCCATTTTGTGGTCTTTACAGATGTAAACACACAAAGGAAATGAAACGTAATATCCGCGCGCTTCTTCTTCTTCTACGCGGGCGGGTGGTTGCTTACAGTAGAAGAAGAAGCGCTTCCTGTTCTATGGGAGCGGGTGCTTACCTTGGCGGTTGCTTGCGTAGAAGAAGAAGCACTTCCTCTTCTATGGGGAAAAAAGATGGCGGCTGTTTACCGTAGTTGCGAGACCGAAACTTTATGAAAATGAATCTTAATATTAATCCATATATAAAGCGCACCGGGTTATAAGCCGCACTGTCAGCTTTTGAGTAAATTTGTGGTTTTTAGGTGCGGCTAATAGTGCGGAAAATACTGTACCGGTAATTTCCATTTATTTACATAGCGGATTTCACAGACAGAATCACAAAGTGATTTACAGTGTGTATAGAAAATGAAAGCATAGTAAAAAAAAAATAATCTAAGAATATAATAATAAATAAAAAAATGTAAAGTGAAATTTCCTCCTGTTCCTCGCGCCCCACCTGTCATGTCTCTATTCCCCACTAGTGCGGCGCGCCCCACACTTTGAGAAACGCTGGGTTAAGGTTTGTCAGTGTGCCATGTGTTACCAAGTTTCCCACTTGGGTAACAACGTTAATATAAGGCAATAAGATGGGTCAGCTGCACGGAGTGGCAGGGAGACGTCCCTGCCACCGCTCCGCCACCAGGAGGCGTTCCGGGGTTAAAGAGAGCGAAACTCCAATGAGCGGTGGTCCCCGGCTGATGACCATGCAGCTGACTCAAGGCGCTGTAGGAGGCGTGTCAGGCATACTTGCCCAGCAGAAACAACACCATATCTGTACAATCAATTTGATGAAACGTGATTATGTGCATGAGTGTATGTATGTATATGTACTTGTATATGTACAGAATGTGTATATGTGTTTGTACAGTGAATGTATATGTACAGTATGTGTATATGTATGTTTGTACCGTGAATGTGCGTGTGGATGTACGAACTTTGAGTATGTAGGTATGTACTGTATTTGTGTATGTACAAACCCCGTTTCCATATGAGTTGGGAAATTGTGTTAGATGTAAATATAAACGGAATACAATGATTTGCAAATCATTTTCAACCCATATTCAGTTGAATATGCTACAAAGACAACATATTTGATGTTCAAACTGATAAACTTTTTTTTTTGCAAATAATCATTAACCTTAGAATTTGATGCCAGCAACACGTGACAAAGAAGTTGGGAAAGGTGGCAATAAATACTGATAAAGTTGAGGAATGCTCATCAAACACTTATTTGGAACATCCCACAGGTGAACAGGCTAATTGGGAACAGGTGGGTGCCATGATTGGGTATAAAAGTAGATTCCATGAAATGCTCAGTCATTCACAAACAAGGATGGGGCGAGGGTCACCACTTTGTCAACAAATGCATGAGCAAATTGTTGAACAGTTTAAGAACAACCTTTCTCAACCAGCTATTGCAAGGAATTTAGGGATTTCACCATCTACGGTCCATAATATCATCAAAGGGTTCAGAGAATCTAGAGAAATCACTGCACGTAAGCAGCTAAGCCCGTGACCTTCGATCCCTCAGGATGTACTGCATCAACAAGCGACATCAGTGTGTAAAGGATATCACCACATAGGCTCAAGAACACTTCAGAAACCCACTGTCAGTAACTGCAGTTGGTCGCTACATCTGTAAGTGCAAGTTAAAACTCTCCTATGCAAGGCGAAAACCGTTTATCAACAACAACCAGAAACGCCATCGGCTTCACTGGGCCTGAGCTCATCTAAGATGGACTGATACAAAATGAAAAAGTGTTCTGTGGTCTGACTAGTCCACATTTCAAATTGTTTTTGGAAACTGTGGACGTCGTGTCCTCCGGACCAAAGAGGAAAAGAACCATCCGGATTGTTATAGGCGCAAAGTTGACAAGCCAGCATCTGTGATGGTATGGGGGTGTATTAGTGCCCAAGACATGGGTAACTTACACATCTGCGAAGGCGCCATTAATGCTGAAAGGTACATACAGGTTTTGGAGCAACATATGTTGCCATCCAAGCAAAGTTACCATGGACGCCCCTGCTTATTTCAGCAAGACAATGCCAAGCCACGTGTTACATCAACGTGGCTTCATAGTAAAAGAGTGCGGGTACTAGACTGGCCTGCCTGTAGTCCAGACCTGTCTCCCATTGAAAATGTGTGGCGCATTATGAAGCCTAAAATAGCACAACGGAGACCCCCGGACTGTTGAACAACTTAAGCTGTACATCAAGCAAGAATGGGAAAGAATTCCACCTGAGAAGCTTAAAAAATGTGTCTCATCAGTTCCCAAACGTTTACTGAGTGTTGTTAAAAAGAAAGGCCATGTAACACAGTGGTGAACATGCCCTTTCCCAACTACTTTGGCACGTGTTGCATCCATGAAATTCTAAGTTAATTATTTGCAAAAAAAAAAAAGTTTATGAGTTTGAACATCAAATATGTTGTCTTTGTAGTGCATTCAATTGAATATGGGTTGCAAGGGATTTGCAAATCATTGTATTCCGATTATATTTACATCTAACACAATTTCCCAACTCATATGGAAACAGGGTTTGTATGTGGGAGCATAGGTACCTATGTATGTATGTATGAATAACGGTGTGTATGTGAGTATATGCGTATTTGTATGTACACTATATTTGGCTCCCCGTGTGTGTGGGAGCCAGAGTACGGCCGCAGCCACCCAGAGAGCCCAACCTACAAACAGCAGGTGTGGCGCCCAGGGAACAAGGGACCACTAGCCCCACGCAGCCAGGCCGGCCAGCGACAGGAACCCCAGAGTCATGCCCACCGTGCCGCCCGGAAGAGCCAGCAGCAGGCCGCAGACAGACGCGCCCGACAGAGGACAGGGCACGAGAGAAGCAGGGGACAGCCAGACCTCAAGCCAGCGAGAGACCACACCCCACACGGGCAGAAAGGCTGGACACCCCGCCCGGGGGCCCAGAGACTCCCCGCTACCGGATGAGAAGACCGCACCCGCCCCACCAGGCACCGGGCCCCCACTAGACCACCCTCCACCCCCGGAGAGCACGGTGCGGCCCACGCACGGCGCAGCCGACCCCCGGCCACCCCACCCAAGTCGGCCGCCGCAGGACCGCCCAGCACGGGGCCACAGGAACAAACCCCCCCACCCACAGGGACCTCAACGATGGAGATGGAACAACCAGCCACCGGAAAAGTAAAAAAAAAAAATATATATATATATATATATATTAATAAATGAATAAATAAATAAATAAAAATAAGTATATATATATATATATATATATATATATATATATTAAAAATAATTAAAAGAAGATCACAGACATGCTGACACACAAGGTCACTACCCCAGCAGTTGGCTGACTTGCAGCACCTCGGAATACCTTGCAGCACCAAGCTACCACAGTGGATGCGTGGACTAGACCCAGCAGGCTCCAACCAAGACGGGCACCCAGAAGGGATGGACGGTGGGACCCAGAAGCTCCAGACACGCAGTCCGGATGCAGTAGCCTGAGGCGCCGACCCCCAGAGCGTACCCCCAGAAATATATATATATATTTACATACACACATTATACAGTCGTGCTCATAAGTTTAATACCCTGGGAGGATTTATGATTTCTTGGCCATTCTTCAGAGAATATGAATGATAACACAAAAACCTTTCTTCCACTCATGCTTAATGGTTGTGTGAAGCTATGTATTGGCAAACAACTGTGTTTACTCTTTTTAAATCAAAATGACAAAAGAAAGTACCCAAATGACCCTGATCAAAAGTTTACATACCCCAGTGACTTTGATCTCATAACATGCACAAAAGTTGACACAAACAGGTTTGAATGGCTAATCAAGGTTCCAATCCTCACCTGTGACATGTTTGTTTGTAATTAATGTGTGTGTATAAAAGATCAGTGAGTTTCTGGGCTTCTGACAGACCATTGCATCTTTCATCCAGTGCTGCACAGATGTTTCTGGATTCTGAGTCATGGGGAAGGCAAAAATAATTGTCAAAGGATCTGCAAGAAAAGGTAATTGAACTGCATAAAACAGGAAAGGGGTATAAAAAGATATCCAAGGAATTGAGATTGCCAATCAGCAGTGTTCAAACGCTGATTAAGAAGTGGAAAATGAGGGACTTAGGTAGACCAGCAAAGATTTCAGCCACATCTGCCAGGAAAATTGTTTGAGATGCAAAGAAAAATCCACAAATAACTTCAGCTGAAATACAGGTCCCTCTGAAAAATTGTGGTGTGGCTGTTTCAAGATGCACAATAAGGAGGCACTTGAAGAAAAATGGGCTGCATGGTCGAGTCGCCAGAAGAAAGCCATTTCTGCGCAAATGTCACAAAGTATCCCGCTTACATTACGCCAAACAGCACAGAGACAAGCCTCCAAACTTCTGGAAGTAATTTGGAGTGATGGCTTTCTTCTGGCGACTCGACCGTGCAGCCCATTTTTCTTCAAGTGCCTCCTTATTGTGCGTCTTGAAACAGCCACACTACCATTTTTCAGAGTCCTGTATTTCAGCTGAAGTTATTTGTGGATTTTTCTTTGCATCTCAAACAATTTTCCTTGCAGATGTGGCTGAAATCTTTGCTGGTCTACCCAAATCCCTCATTTTCCACTTTTTAATCAGCGTTTGAACACTGCTGATTGGCTTTCTCAATTCCTTGACTATCTTTTTATACCCCTTTCCTGTTTTATGCAGTTCAATTACCTTTTCTCGCAGATCCTTTGACAATTATTTTGCCTTCCCCATGACTCACAATCCAGAAACGTCTGTGCAGCACTGGATAAAAGATGCAATGGTCTGTCAGAAGCCCAGAAACTCACTGACCGTTTATACACACACACTAATTACAAAGAAACATGTCACAGGTGAGGATTGGAATCTTGATTAGCCATTCAAACCTGTTTGTGTCAACTTTTGTGCATGTTATCAGATCAAAGTCACTGGGGTATGTACACTTTTGATTAGGGTCATTTGGGTATTTTCTTTTGTCATTTTGATTTAAAAAGAGTAAACAATTGTTTGCCAATAAATAGCTTCACACAACCATTAAGCATGAGTGGAAGAAAGGTTTTTGTGTTATCATTCATATTCTCTGAAGAATGGCCAAGAAATCCTAAATTCTCCTAGGGTATGTAAACTTATGAGCACAACTGTGTGTGTGTGTGTGTGTGTGTAGATATATATATGTATATATATCTACATATATATATATGTATATATATATATATATATATATATATATATATATATATATATATATATATATATATATATATATATATATATCCATCCATCCATCCATCTTCTTCCGCTTATCCGAGGTCGGGTCGCGGGGGCAGCAGCCTAAGCAGGGAAGCCCAGACTTCCCTCTCCCCAGCCACTTCGTCCAGCTCTTCCTGTGGGACCCCGAGGCGTTCCCAGGCCAGCCGAGAGACATAGTCTTCCCAACGTGTCCTGGGTCTTGTCCGCGGCCTCCTACCGGTTGGACGTGCCCTAAACACCTCCCTAGGGAGGCGTTCGGGTGGCATCCTGACCAGATGCCCGAACCACCTCATCTGGCTCCTCTCGATGTGGATATATATATATATATCTACATCTACATACATGCATATACACACATATATACATACATGCATATATACATATACACAGACATATACACATCTATAAACACACACATACCTCTACCCATACATGCACACATTTACATACCTACATCCATCCATCCACATGCACACGCACACACACACTCATATATATACAACAACAAATCCATACACAGGCCGGCGGGACAGCGATCAAGTCCCGCCACCCATTGCCCACTGAGAACCAGCCGTTCTCCTCCTCCAAGGCCCACAAGTCCGGCCGCGGACCCCCCGTCACCCAGGGACAACTTCCGACAAGCCTTGAGACTCACGGTGACTCCTAGTCACTCTGGACCCATCTATATTTGGATTAAATACTAAGTTGAGGTCCCCTCCTGGAATCAAGCAGTGGTTTGAGTAAGGAGAAAGTGAAGAGAAGAAAGTGTGAAAAAAGGAGGGGTCGTCAACATTTGGACCATAAATGTTGGCGATACAAAAGTTTCTCCCGTCAACAGAAATATTAAAGGGGAACATTATCACAATTTCAGAAGGGTTAAAACCATTAAAAATCAGTTCCCAGTGGCTTATTTTATTTTTCAAAGTTTTTTTCAAAATTTTACCCATCACGCAATATCCCCAAAAAAAGCTTCAAAGTGCCTGATTTTAACCATCGTTATATACACCCGTCCATTTTCCTGTGACGTCACATAGTGATGCCAATACAAACAAACATGGCGCATAGAACAGCAAGCTATAGCGACATTAGCTCGGATTCAGACTCGGATTTCAGCGACTTAAGCGATTCAACAGATTACGCATGTATTGAAACGGATGGTTGTAGTGTGGAGGCAGGTAGCGAAAACGAAATTGAAGAACAAACTGAAGCTATTGAGCCATATCGGTTTGAACCGTATGCAAGCGAAACCGACGAAAACGACACGACAGCCAGCGACACGGGAGAAAGCGAGGACGAATTCGGTGATCGCCTTCTAACCAACGATTGGTATGTGTTTGTTTGGCATTAAAGGAAACTAACAACTATGAACTAGGTTTACAGCATATGAAATACATTTGGCAACAACATGCACTTTGAGAGTGCAGACAGCCCAGTTTTCATCAATTAATATATTTTGTAGACATACCCTCATCCGCGCTCTTTTCCTGAAAGCTGATCTGTCCAGTTTTGGAGTTGATGTCAGCAGGCCAGGGAAGCTAGGGTCGATTTTCTTCTATGCCATCTCTGTCGTAGCATAGCTTTCGTCGTTAAAGTGTGCGTAACAAACGTCCAATTTCTTGCCACTTTCGCATCTTTGGGCCACTGGTGCAACTTGAATCCTCCCCTGTTCGTGTTGTTACACCCTCCGACAACACACCGACGAGGCGTGATGTCTCCAAGGTACGGAAAACAGTCGAAAAAACGGAAAATAACAGAGCTGATTTGACTCGGTGTTTGTAATGTGTTTGAGAAAATGGCGGATTGCTTCCCGATGTGACGTCACAACGTCATCGCTCCGAGAGCGAATAATAGAAAGGCGTTTAATTCGCCAAAATTCACCCATTTAGAGCTCGGAAATCGGTTAAAAAAATATACGGTCTTTTTTCTGCAACATCAAGGTATATATTGACGCTTACATAGGTCTGGTGATAATGTTCCCCTTTAAGAATGATGTATTTTCCCTCTATGTCAGTAAAGAAGTCATGGAATGTAAAGTTGACCTTTCTACTAATGAGAACTGCTACGCCTCTCTGTTTGGAGTTGTAACTAGCAAAGTATGTGTGTGGGGGTATTGCCATGAATGCAGTTTTATCGGACTTGGAGAGGTGAGTCTCTTGTAGTAAAGCAGTGTCTGCTTGCATGCTCTTCAAATGATTAAGAATTGTTATAGTTTTTTCCCTGGACCCGACCCCACGCACATTCCAAGTGACAAACTGTATAGTGGACATACTAAACTAGACTGTAACTAAGTGTGTGCATAAGTATGTGTGCATGTATGTGTAAACAATGTATCTAAATGTAAGCTTATCATGTGTGCAGAGTGTGTATAGTTGTGCATGTATTAGCTGTGGGTGTAAATGCTGACGATGACAAAAGGAACACAACAGGTGGAGAAATAGAAAGAGAAAAACATAAAATGAAAATAAAATAAGAGATTGGTGGATTAAACAGGTAGTGAAATAAGTGACATGAATAGGAAAAGGAGAAAGTGAAACAATAAACATTGGTTTACCGAAAGAGAGAGAGAGAGCTGATGATGTTTACGTGAGCGCTATGATGACGCACAAGTGTATTGTGAGAAAAAAAACAGAGAGGGAATGAAGCATAATGAAATAACAAAAAAAATACAACATTTACCGTGTTTCAGACGTTAATAATACAGCCACGGCGGGGCTTCCGGATCACGGTAAAGTTGACCGTTGATAAAAAGTTTATCCACCGCGATGACAACACGGCATCCTTCGGCGATAAACATCGTACGAAGCGGGAACAGATTTCGGCGCCTGTGGAGGATTTCCTTTAGGAACTGATCGTTGATGCTGAAGTTGGATCCTTTCAGCTCTCGGCCCTGGCTCCTCACCTGCTCCTTCTGCTTGAAGTCTTCCAATTTCAGTCAGCCATTTTCAATAATCCGCTCCCAATACTTTTGGCTATTTTTGGAGAGTAACATCACGGTAGTAACTAGGGTAGTCCCGATACCAATAATTTGGTTCTAGTACCGGTACCAAAATGTATATTGATACTTTTCAAAATGAAGGGAACTACAAAAAATATTAAAGGGGAACATTATTATTAGGGACAGCGTGGCGCAGTGTGAGAGTGGCCGTGCGCGACCCGAGGGTCCCTGGTTCAATCCCCACCTAGTACCAACCTCGTCATGTCCGTTGTGTCCTGAGCAAGACACTTCACCCTTGCTCCTGATGGGTGCTGGTTAGCGCCTTGCATGGCAGCTCCCTCCATCAGTGTGTGAATGTGTGTGTGAATGGGTAAATGTGGAAGTAGTGTCAAAGCGCTTTGAGTACCTTGAAGGTAGAAAAGCGCTATACAAGTACAACCCATTTATCATTATCATTATCACCAGACCTATGTAAGCGTCAATATATACCTTGATGTTGCAGAAAAAAGACCATATATTTTTTTAACCGATTTCCGAACTCTAAATGGGTGAATTTTGGCGAATTAAACGCCTTGGAGTGATGACGTCACGTTGTGACGTCACATCGGGAAGCAATCCGCCATTTTCTCAAACACCGAGTCAAATCAGCTCTGTTATTTTCCGTTTTTTCGACTGTTTTCCGTACCTTGGAGACATCATGCCTCGTCGGTGTGTTGTCGGAGGGTGTAACAACACGAACAGGGACGGATTCAAGTTGCACCAGTGGCCCAAAGATGCGAAAGTGGCAAGAAATTGGACGTTTGTTCCTCACACTTTACTGACGAAAGCTATGCTACGACAGAGATGGCAAGAATGTGTGGATATCCTGCGACACTCAAAGCAGATGCATTTCCAACGATAAAGTCAAAGAAATCTGCCGCCAGACCCCCATTGAATCTGCCTGAGTGTGTGAGCAATTCAGGGACAAAGGACCTCGGTAGCACGGCAAGCAATGGCGGCGGTTTGTTCCCGCAGACGAGCGAGCTAAACCCCCTATCGACCCTAGCTTCTCTGGCCTGTTGACATCAACTCCAAAACTGGACAGATCAGCTTTCAGGAAAAGAGCGCGGATGAGGGTATGTCTACAGAATATATTAATTGATGAAAATTGGGCTGTCTGCACTGTCAAAGTGCATGTTGTTGCCAAATGTATTTCATATGCTGTAAACCTAGTTCACAGTTGTTAGTTTCCTTTAATGCCAAACAAACACATACCAATCGTTGGTTAGAAGGCGATCGCCGAATTCGTCCTCGCTTTCTCCCGTGTCGCTGGCTGTCGTGTCGTTTTTGTCGGTTTCGCTTGCATACGGTTCAAACCGATATGGCTCAATAGCTTCAGTTTCTTCTTCAATTTCGTTTTCGCTACCTGCCTCCACACTACAACCATCCGTTTCAATACATGCGTAATCTGTTGAATCGCTTAAGCCGCTGAAATCAGAGTCTGAATCCGAGCTAATGTCGCTATAGCTTGCTGTTCTTTCCGCCATGTTTGTTTGTGTTGGCATCACTATGTGACGTCACAGGAAAATGGACGGGTGTATATAACGATGGTTAAAATCAGGCACTTTGAAACTTTTTTTAGGGATATTGCGTGATGGGTAACATTTTGAAAAAAACTTCGAAAAATATAATAAGCCACTGGGAACTGATTTTTAATAGTTTTAACAATTCTGAAATTGTGATAATGTTCCCCTTTAATATTCGCTTCATTTTAACAGAAACATTTACAATACAATAAACATGTTGCCTATTGCACTCCAAAAAAATATTTTAGAATGTTAAAATTTAAAATAAAATGCATTAAACACATTGGGCTTTTCTTGTTACACTCAAAGAACAATGTTCAATTTTCCATATTACATATAGTCTGGTTGGAATACAATAAACAGCTTTATTGACATTATATTTAATGCTTCAGGATTCATGGTTGGCTGTGCTTGCCTTAATCCAGTGTTAAAAGTGTTTGCGAAATACTTCTCTACAGTTTAGCCAGGATATTGTTTTATTGTTAATCCCACCGTGAATATTAAATTACCACAATTTGCTTGTCCGGTATCATAGCTGTGTGTGTGTGAAAATCAGTTTAGTATTAAGAAAATGATATGATGGATTAAATGCACAAACACTTCATTGCGCCTGTCAGCAAGTGGAGATGTTGACCTGTTCAAGATGGCGGCCCCACAGCTTGTCAGTGCCAATAGGCAGTAGCGCTCTATTCATTAATGATGTCTAGGATTAAAGGCTTGTGCAGTGTGCATCACTTGAAAGACAGAGAGGGGAAAATAACATACTTGCCAACCCTCCCGGATTTTCCGGGAGACTCCCGAAATTCAGCGCCTCTCCCGAAAACCTCCCGGGACAAATTTTCTCCCGAAAATCTCCCGAAATTCAGGCGGAGCTGGAGGCCACGCCCCCTCCAGCTCCATGCGGACCTGAGTGACGTGTCGACAGCCTGTTCACACGTCCGCTTTCCCACAATATAAGCAGCTAATGATGGAGGGCGAGTTCTTGGTTTCTTATGTGGGTTTATTGTTAGGCAGTTTCATTAACGTCCTCCCAGCGCGGTAACAACACACAACAACAGCAGTCAAGTTTTCGTCTGCCGTAAAGCAGTTCGTCTGCCGTAAAGCAGTTTGTCTGCCGTAAACAGCAATGTTGTGACACTTTTAAACAGGACAATACTGCCATCTACTGTACATGCATATGTGACCCACCCATAATGTGTCACATTTTTGTGTTGATTTATTTATTTTATTTTGTGGTTTGAATTCGTTTTTGGAGCTGTCATTACACATTTATCAGTATTCACATTGGTCAGTAGGGGACAGTAGGGCTTTTCTTCCCAATTGAATGCTATCACCTGCACACCGGAAGTGTCTTGTCATTCTGATGAGCGCGACCAGTCTGTGAACAATTGAAACGTCCTGTGTGCTTTTTCCTCCTGTGTAACAGGTTGGTTTTGGTGAATCAACTCACTGAATAATATCCATGTGATCTTTATAAGTTTAAGTACACATTCTGATGGTGGAGCCTAACTCTAAAGTGTTTGTGAGTTGTAGTTTGTATTTGTGAATGAATCCAGTGCACAGCTGCAGTAATCACAACAAAAAGGCGACGTGAGTACGCAATGTTTATATAGGAACTTCTGATCCTAATTCAGACTCCCAAATTAGAGCTCCCGTTTTCTTATTGATTTTATAATGTATATTTGTATAATGTGTGTGTTCTGAAATAGTGACAGAGAATAGAACAAGGATGGACAATTCAACCCTTAACTCAACAATGAGTAGATGAGTGTTATGTGTGTGTATACGTGTAAATAAATGAACACTGAAATTCAAGTATTTCTTTTATTTATTTATATATATACACACACATATATATATATATATATATATATATATATATATATATATATATACATATATATATAGCTAGAATTCACTGAAAGTCAAGTATATCTTAACCACGCCCCCACCCCCACCTCCCGAAATCGGAGGTCTCAAGGTTGGCAAGTATGAAAATAAGTTACCGAATATAAGCAAAACCAGAAAAATAACTTTCAAAATAAGAGTTGGGTAAAAGACTAAACACACCTTAAGCCATCGCAGTCCACACAAAATGACTTGGCTGGCCACATTTGTCCCCCTGGCCTTGAGTTAGAACTCAGTCTTATCTTGTTTTGCTACTTTACAACTTGAGCTAAATTAGCGGTTATCATCACTTCCTGTCTCCTCCATGTGTAGCTTTAGCATACTTAGCTGTTCCTTCTTGTACTAATCCGTGCATTTGCAAAGTTTGAAACTTCTTTCTAAACTTCTAAAATTACATTTCTCTAAGTTAAGGCAGCTCAGAAAAAGTAAATTAAATACACAATTAAGCCCAAAATTACTGTTATTTTGTTTTGATAGTTACAATTTGACAAAAAGTAAGTAAGGGCAAAGTTGCTTTTAATGTCATCCAGTATTAGTTGTTAGAGTGTAAGTACATGAATATAACGCATATGACATACTCCGCTGCAGTAGATGGCAGTATGCACCTTTCATGTCATTGCTGCAAGCTGCCCTTAAACTAAAGGACAAATTGGTCAAAGGTTCTTTGATATCAAAGAGCTGCTACTTCAAAGAGCAGGATCTTTTAAAGACGGATCGTTCGCGAACCACCCATCACCAGGTGTTGGCAGGAAATGGTAACAACGTCTTCATCTCTGCCCTGCTGACCTGTCTCCGCCTGCTGGCCCCACTATGGACTGGACTCTCACTATTATGCTAGATCCACTATGGACTGGACTCTCACTATTATGCTAGATCCACTATGGACTGGACTCTCACTATTATGTTGGATCCACTATGGACTGGACTCTCACTATTATGCTAGATCCACTATGGACTGGACTCTCACTATTATGTTAGATCCACTATGGACTGGACTCTCACTATTATGTTAGATCCACTATGGACTGGACTCTCACTATTACGTTAGATCCACTACAGACTCTACTCTCACTATTATGTTAGATCCACTATGGACTGGACTCACGCTATTAACTTGATCCACTATGGACTCTACTCTCACTATTATGTTAGATCCATCACTATTATGTTAGATCCACTATGGACTGAACTCTCACTATTATGTTAGATCCACTCTCACACTATTAACTAGATCCACTATGGACTCTACTCTCATTATTATGTTAGAGCCACTATGGACTGGACTCTCACTATTATGTTAGATCCACTATGGACTGGACTCTCACACTATTATGTTAGATCCACTATGGACTGGACTCTCACACTATTATGTTAGATCCACTATGGACTGGACTCTCGCTATTGTGTTAGATCCACTATGGACTGGACTCTCACACTATTATGTTAGATCCACTATGGACTGGACTCTCACACTATTATGTTAGATCCACTATGGACTGGACTCTCGCTATTGTGTTAGATCCACTATGGACTGGACTCTCACACTATTATGTTAGATCCACTATGGACTGGACTCTCGCTATTAACTTGATCCACTATGGACTCTACTCTCACTATTATGTTAGATGCACTATGGACTGGACTCTCACTATTACGTTGGATCCACTGCGGACTGGACTCTCACTATTATGTTAGATCCACTATGGACTCTACTCTCATTATTATCTTAGAGCCACTATGGACTGGACTCTCACTATTATGTTGGATCAACTATGGACTGGACTCTCACTATTATGTTAGATCCACTATGAACTGGACTCTCACACTATTATGTTAGATCCACTATGGACTGGACTCTCACTATTATGTTAGATCCACTATGGACTGGACTCTCACTATTATGTTAGATCAACTATGGACTCTACTAGGGCTATATAAGTAAACATTGATTGATTGATTGATAAAATGAGTGATTGGTCTAATTTTCTATTCGATTTAAAAATCAGTGTTGAAAGCCTCTGCATGAATTTAGATGTAGAAACAAGTTGCAAGATTAGAATGTATGAATGGCTTTGATGTGTATATCTGGAGCTTTGTTTGAAATGAAAAAGTATATTTTGCTCAGTAAAAATATTTTATTAACATGACATGAGGGAAGAAGTTTCTACTTTAACTCAGTTACATACTACATGACTTCTTCACTACTCAGTGGCCTAGTGGTTAGAGTGTCCGCCCTGAGATCAGTAGGCCGTGAGTTCAAACCCCCGGCCGAGTCATACCAAAGACTATAAAAATGGAAGTCATTACCTCATCAAGGGTTGGAATTGGGGGTTAAATCACCAAAAAGGATTTCCGGGTGCGGCCACCTCTGCTGCTCACTGCTCCCCTCACCTACATCTTCCTGCGAAAAGCAGATACGAGAAAAAAAATGTAACAATGAAACAGAATAGCTCCCTAAAGATTTGTTGAGTAATATCAAGGATTATCCGTCGGTGGCGTTCCCAGACATGTGGAACTATCTTGAGTTCCAGACGTCATTCTACACCACAAAGGAGGTGAAAGCTTAAAAAGGCATGGATGGCTACAATTTATTTGTGTGTGGCTGGGTCAAGTAAAATAGTATCAAGACTCTCGCTGATAAATCATGCGTGGTTTTTGTTCGGGTAAGGTTGGATTTTATCATTCAACTTTGCGTCTTGCGAGGACGCGTCCATGTAAACAAACAAGGACTAGGACCCCACATCTGCCACCCGTGACTGCATATCCATTTAACTATCTAACTATTATTCAATCATCACCATATTTGATTTTTGTCCTGTCGTTGGTTAATAAAAATCCACAACCATAAAAGACTTCCAGTAAGATGTGTAATAAGAGCTATAAATGATGTAGATATTATAGTTTGTATGCATATATTTTATGAGGCCAACCTCACATAATGTGGATGGTTGGCATAAGAGCTGCAAAGTAAAATACAGTAACACCTCATTTGTGTTCTATGTTCTGCAGACGTCCAGCGGGTGTCAGCGGGGAGTCATGAAGAGGAGTGGCACACCAGTGTGGGACAGAAGGAGCTACAGGCCCCCTCCCACATTAAAGAGGAGCAGCTTCATGATGAAGATGAAGCTCAGTCCTTACAGCTTCATCACAGTCAAAGTGAGGAGAACAGAGAGGCGGAGCTTGTAAGTCAACACATCACAGAAGCTGATGGAGAGCATTGTGAAGATATAAAGTCAGAACCAGACAGCGTATTTGCTCCACTGTCAGACATGGACCACATGATGTCAGACTCTTCTGATCACAGTGACCACATCCAAAAACCTTTGAAGAGTAAAAATGAGTCTAAAGGTGATACGAGACATCACACTAACAACAAACACTTTGACTGCTCTGAATGTGGGAAATCATTTAGAAACAAGGGTCATTTTACAGTACACATGAGAACACATACTGGAGAGAAACCTTTTACTTGCTCTGTTTGTGAAAAGAGTTTCTCCACAAAGCAAGTCATGACCACACACATGAGAACACACACTGGAGAGAAACCTTTCACTTGCTCTGTTTGTAAGAAGAGTTTCTCCACAAAGCAAGGCATGACCACACACATGAGAACACACACTGGAGAGAAACCTTTTACTTGCACAGCTTGTGCTAAAAGATTCAACACTAAGAATAAAATGATATTACACATGAGAACACATACCGGAGAGAAACCTTTTACTTGCTCTGTTTGTAAAAAAAGTTTCTCCAAAATGCTTCACATGACCAGACACATGAGAACACACACTGGAGAGAAACCTTTTACTTGCTCAGCTTGTGCTAAAACATTCAAAACTAAGAATGACATGACATTACACATGAGAACACACACTGGAGAGAAACCTTTTACGTGCTCTGTTTGTAAAAATAGTTTCTCCTTAAAGCTTAACTTGACCACACACATGAGAACACATACTGGAGAGAAACCTTTTACTTGCTCTGTTTGTAAGAAGAGTTTCTCCACAAAGCTTAACATGACCAGACACATGAGAACACACACTGGAGAGAAACCTTTTACTTGCTCTGTTTGTATGAAGAGTTTCTCCAGTCAACGATACATAACCACACACATGAGAACACACACTGGAGAGAAACCTTTTTCTTGCTCAGCTTGTGCTCAAAGATTCAACACTAAGTATGAAATTGTATTACACATGAGAACACACACTGGAGAGAAACCTTTTACTTGCCCTGTTTGTGAGAAGAGTTTCCCCAGAAAACAATACATGACCACACACATGAGAACACACACTGGAGAGTAACCGTTTAGTTGCACTGTGTGTGATAAGATGTTCACATTTAAGTATCAGGTGAGTGAACATAAGTGTGTAACAGTCATGGAAGCTGCAGGGATGTAAAAACACTTAAACAGTGATTGTGCTAAATGGATGCATCATGGATGTTAACTACTGTAAAACAAACGAAGAATAATAATGCTGAAGTTAGCAACACATCACTGAACTTTAGAGCCATCGTGAGTGGAGTTGCTTGTTTTTATTGCTGCATTTGTACTTATTTCACCTCTCATCTTTACTTTTAATCCTAAAGTCTTCTTCAAATATGTTATTGTAGGCTTCTAAGATTTATGTTTCTGATGTGTGTGTGTAGTCTGTGGAAAGAGTTGTTGTCCCTTGTGGATCCAATTGTTCACTTGCACAGAAACATCTTCATCATCATCATCATCAGACATTACCGGTCCACTACTGGAGGAAACCTTAGCATTAATGTTTTAATATAAGTGTGACCTCATTATTCCTTGATGATAAGACTAAAAATACAGATTTAAGCACTGTATTAGAGTGCCTCTTGTAGTACTCCAACTCGCCACACAGAGGTGGGGGCAATCGTGAGCTAGCAGATGCATGTTGCTATCATGTTTTATCAACGAGGAAGACAGCATTTGTGTTTACTTTTTTGTGTGATCCAAGTTTTATTGCTCTGCTGAATAAATTGGCTGCCAATATGGAGGATTATTTATAAATTTAAGATCAAATAATTTCCTTAACTACGAGCAAAATGACACCACTAAAAGTGAACTAGCAGCAGGACCAAGTAAATATTGTATTCATTCAAGGTGTCAAAAAAAAATCTGATCCAACTTTTCCAGCCAAACTCCCTCCACTTGGTGAGCTGGTACAAGTCCATTGATATTTCCATTTTATTATCCATTCTTCCTCAGATATAGTTATCCCTCCTTCCTTCTTCCATTTTTTTTTAAATATATGAAGTTGAGTATGATTTCTTATGCAAGCATGAAACACTTCTTTCAATGTTTTCTGAATTATAGACTTTTGTAAACAGTTCAATTAAACATATGCTTGTCTTTTTTTTAATTTTCACCTTCATATTACCAAAATGCCGCAACTGCCAATATTGATGGAAGTCTTGTTTTTTTTAAATAAATGTATCCTTTTTATAGTTTCAAAACTGAGCATTCTTTTATCTTTCATTACACTACAAGAAGCTGAATTGGTTTTGGTTAATCTCTATTGGTAGGCTTTGAAATAGGTACAGCAGTCTTGGACGTGCATTCATTTTAATGGAATCAATTAGACAGCTAAGGCTAAAAAAAAGTAAGTAAGTTCCATCGTGCTATGTCATCTTTTATTTTTTTATGTATGGGTAGATAATTGTATTCTGATAATTTTGTAATATGTTTTTATAAAATGATGCCCAGGTATTTAAAAGACATATCAGGGGGTAACTGCTTCTGATTTCCCCTGGTGGGTTATAATGATATGAGAGTAGCTGGGTTTTACCTATATTGATTTTATATCCTGATAATTGACCATACTGTTCAAATGATTGCATTAATTTAAAGGGGAACATTATCACAATTTCAGAATTGTTAAACCCATTAAAAATCAGTTCCCAGTGGCTTATTATATTTTTCGAAGTTTTTTTCAAAATTTTACCCATCACGCAATATCCCTAAAAAAAGCTTCAAAGTGCCTGATTTTAACCATCGTTATATACACCCGTCCATTTTCCTGTGACGTCACATAGTGAAGCCAACACAAACAAACATGGCGGAAAGAACAGCAAGCTATAGCGACATTAGCTCGGATTCAGACTCGGATTTCAGCGGCTTAAGCGATTCAACAGATTACGCATGTATTGAAACGGATGGTTGTAGTGTGGAGGCAGGTAGCGAAAACGAAATTGAAGAAGAAACTGAAGCTATTGAGCCATATCGGTTTGAACCGTATGCAAGCGAAACCGACACGACAGCCAGCGACACGGGAGAAAGCGAGGACGAATTTGGCGATCGCCTTCTAACCAACGACTGGTATGTGTTTGTTTGGCATTAAAGGAAACTAACAACTATGAACTAGGTTTACAGCATATGAAATACATTTGGCAACAACATGCACTTTGAGAGTGCAGACAGCCCAATTTTCATCAATTAATATATTCTGTAGACATACCCTCATGTCAGCTCAGCAGGCCGGGGAAGCTAGGGTTGATATTCTTCTCTTGATCATTTTCGGGACGGTGTGAGCCAAGACATCCAGGGGGTTTAGCTCGCTCGTCTGTGGGAACAAACTGCCGCCATTGCTTGCCGTGCTACCGAGGGCCTTTGTCCCTGAATTGCTCACACACTCCGGCAGATTCAATGGGGGTCTGGCGGCAGATTTCTTTGACTTTATCGTTGGAAATGCATCTGCTTTGAGTGTCGCAGGATATCCACACATTCTTGCCATCTCTGTCATAGCATAGCTTTCGTCGGTAAAGTGTGCGGAACAAACGTCCAATTTCTTGCCACTTTTGCATCTTTGGGCCACTGGTGCAACTTGAATCCGTCCCTGTTCGTGTTGTTACACCCTCCGACAACACACCGACGAGGCATGATGTCTCCAAGGTACGGAAAACAGTCGAAAAAACGGAAAATAACAGAGCTGATTTGACTCGGTGTTTGAGAAAATGGCGGATTGCTTCCCGATGCGACGTCACATTGTGACGTCATCGCTCCGACAGCGAATATTAGAAAGATGTTTAATTTGCCAAAATTCACCCATTTAGAGTTCGGAAATCGGTTAAAAAAATATATGGTCTTTTTTCTGCAACATCAAGGTATATATTGACGCTTACGTAGGTCTGGTTATAATGTTCCCCTTTAAGAAGAGAGTATGTTGGGTGCCTGAGGTAGACCAGCAGGCCAATTTAAACCCTCTCTCTTTAAAATAATTCCCTTTTTTTTGTCTAATAGACTGAGCTAGTAGCTCCAGGTATACTGCAAAGAGTAATGGTGACCATGCACATCCCTGTCTAGAACCCCTTTCTAAGGTAAAACTAATTGATAAGTTGACTTTAATCCTAGCAGCAGGATTGTCATATAGTGCCTGTATAGTTTTAATGATTATATCCTGGAAGGCAAATTTGTATACAACTCTTGTCAAGAAAATTCCAATTGACCGAATCAAAGGCCTTTTCAGCATCCACACTTATAACAATTGCTTCAATGTTTGTTCTTTGTATATGATCCATAATATGTAGTGTCTTTCTTATATTGTCTTGTGTTTGGCGTTGATGTATAAAACCTGTTTGATCATTATGTATCAATATAGATAAGACTTCTTCTAAGCGTTTGGCCATGATGGAAGTAAATAGTTTATACATTGAGAAGCTGTAAGATCCACACTCAATTCTATCCTTGCCTTATTTTGGTATAGCTGCCAACTGGGTGGCATTTATGCCTTTTTCAAAACCCAATTCAGTGTGGGTGTCACAGTGTAGAAGTGGATTTTATTGTTTTTATGCGTGTTATATATTTTAATGGGTTTAATGCGTATGCTTTTTATTGATTGGTTTTATTGATTTGGTTTTGTTTGAGCGTGCTGAGTTTTAACGTCACTGATGGACCTAATTGCCTGCACCTGTCCAGCCCTTTTTTGATTTGAGTGACAGTTTTACCGGCGAATGGGAGCACACGCATGGCCAGGGCAGCCAATCCGCAGCAGTGAGGAGGGCCGTCACTCCTGAAAAAAAGGACTTTGATGGAACGGAGGCGAAGGTTGAGGGTTGGCGGATTGGCCCGGAGGCAGGAGTGCAAGTGGACCAAGGATCATGGCTGACAGTGAGAGTGTCAATTGTTTGAATCTTTTTGGCCGTTGTGCATAATCTGATTTGTGAGTGGATAGTGTTGCGTTTGGACCAGTTGTTCCTCCCAGGGAATTCAAGTCACAAGTCGCTCCCAAGCTCTTTACGACACTTAAAGCTGGGTAGAAAGACCACCAGAGACAGAATAGGTATTTTGTAATATATTTGCAAAGCTTTGCATATACATTGAGACCAGTCCAGCATAGAACCCCCCCCCCCCCCCCCCCCCAAAAAACCCTCTCCCCTCTTAAGTCTCTCTCTCTCTCTCCCACCCTCGCACTCATGTCCCTCCAGCCAAAACACATGCCCATTGTCCGCCGCACCTGGGAAGAATGCTAGATAAGAGAAAGGAGTATCTCTCTTTCTTACATTCTTCATTCAAGGTTAAGCACACAGTTTTTGCAGACAACCAAAAGACGACAATTGGAAGAAAAACACTAGCTGTTTTGTAATATGATTATGAAATAAAAGAAGTAACACTTAAATTCGGATATATGTAAATATCTGCCTCCGACAATAGAGATGTAAGGGGATAGTGAGGTGATGTATGAGGAAGGTATGGACATGGATAGGAGTAGAGGGGAGAGAGGAAAGAAGGGCAGAGGAAGTCATGAAGGAAAGTCGAGTGCTAAAAGAGTGCACAAAGATGATGGAGTAGAAAGGAGGAAAAAGATTATGGTAGATAATTGCAAGATTATATATACATTTAAGTCAGATGAAGACATATAGGATATTAGTTTGATGACACTGGTTAAGGGGTTAAAGAAGGACATTGGAGAGGTGGAGATGGCCAAAGTGCTAAAGGACGGAAGCCTTTTGATCAAATGTAAAAATGGAGAGCCAAAGAACAAACCAATGCGATTGCAAAAGCTGCGCATTAAGATAATAAAGGAAAGAATGGAAGGGGGAGAACGAAATGGGGCAAGAGGAGTCGTGACAGGAATCCCAAGAGGAGAAAATTTAGAAGATTTGAAAAGAGAAATAAAAGAGAGAACTGTCACAATGATGAAGAGATTGATGGCATTTAGAAACTGAAAAAATACGGAGAGCGAATCTGTGCCAGTGCAGTTTGTCCAGGAAGTCCTCCCGGAAAGAATCATGATAGGGTTTTTAAGTTTCTACGTTAGAGCTTACGTCCCACCCCCAGTACCTTGTTTCAAGTGCTAACGCTCTGGGCACATAGTAGTGTGTGTCATGCTAAGATGAGATGTGGAAGGTGTGGAGGGGAGCATGACTATGGACAATGTGGAAGTCATGAACAGATCAAGTGCTGCAACTGTGGGGGAATCACACAGCAGCGTATGGGGCTATATTGATTACGCCCACTCTCCTCACCAGTCTCCGGTGGGACCTACGTGGCCGTACACGTCCCGGCTCGCCCCGTCTCTTGGTTGCTCCCGGGAGTCACCGCAGGTCTCTGGGTCCCGACTGCTCCTGCCCACAGGACCAAACGCCAGCGTACAACGCACGAGCCCGCAAGCCCACAACCAAAGGCAGTTTGATCACCCCCACACATCCACAATCCCCGACACTTACTTCGGAGGCAGAGTTTCCTCTGCCCCTGCGTGTTGTGGGCTTCTTGGGGTTCACTCAGGTATCTTGCGGGGTCTGCTGCGTAGTCCTGGATTCCTTCCCAGCCTGCGGGCGTCCACCCGGACGCTCTTGGCAAAGCAAAGCCTCCGGACGCTCTTCCTTCCGGACGCTCTTCCTTCCGGACGCTCTTCCTTCCGGTCGCTCTTCCTTCCAGTCGGTTCCCCCTTCTGTCACTTCCCTCTCGGTCGCTCTTCCTTCTAAATGTGCAGTCCTAATGCTCCACAGGTGCGTCTAATTTCAGGTGCCGTTCGATTGGGCACCTTGGTTGCTAGGGGCAACCAGCTAAAAGGGGCAACATCTTAAAATACCAGCAAAGTCCACAAGGAGTAAAAACATGCAATTAAAAAGACAATCAAATTCCAAAGTGTAGAAACATGCAATTAAAAATACAATCAAATTCTAAAGTGTAAAAACATGCAATTAAAATCCGCAGCAATAAAAACACAAAGACAAGCATGGCAATGAAACATAAAAAAATAAAATCCCTTACTTGTGTCCCATCACATCTACATTACTAAATAGTTGATTGACATTGATAGGAAACATAATACAGGAGTGTGTGACTGTTGTCATCAGATAGAAAGTGTAGGACATGTTTTAATACATTGTATTGTAGGAAATACAATAGAGAAAGAGAAATACTGGAAAGTAAGTTAGCGAAAGAGAAGATTAAATTAGCAGTGGAAGATATTTTAGGATTGCACTCAGAACACAGCATTATACACATATTTAAAAAAGACTGGGCTAAATAAAAGAATATAGAGTAGGGATCCACCTCGGTCCACACTCCATTTCAGTAGGTGGCGGTAATGCACACCACAAGGTTGCTTGTCAACCGTCATTAAACAAAGGAAGAAGAAGAAGAAGACATTTTCTCGGTTTGCTTATCCCTCCCGACCTCTGACCCGTCAATTGAGAATCTTGCGAGAACGAGACCACTGAATCCTCAAATCGGTCCATCGAAAGAAGACGAAAGAGTAAAAAGCAAAATGGCGTTTGACAGAGAAGGCCTAAACGTGGCCAATGGCCATTATTGTTTCTCTATTTGTATTTAGTGCATACACGTACGCATATATGTCGTGTTAGTGTAACCTATTTTTATGGGCTTGCCTCTTTATGATGTTAAGTTCCTGTTATAAGCTGTTATACAGTATATGCCTTGAGCTCTTATTTTGAAGGCGCCAAGAGCGGAAGTGATAACACGTTGTAGTGGAGCGAAGGTTTTGAAAGAAAGAAAATAAAATGGTCCTCGTGTAAATCTGGAGCCTCCGTGTTTGTTATTTTGTAGTTTCTACAGTATAGGCGACATTTATACAGGCGCCAGAGAGCCACTACAGACTGTTTCTCGTTCTGGGAGGAATGTGAGACAACCAGTTCGTTTCAAGGACTTTTGTCACTTTTGGTTAGCTGTTTAAAAATAGAAGGAAAATTAAACAAAAGTTGGGCTTTCGGTTGGAGGTTGTCAAGGTCACTTAACATGTTCTTACTGTGATGGCACATGTTTCATATGTGTATAGTATGTCTGGATGCTACGGTGTATCAGAATTTTCTGGTGTACGTGGGAATAGTGTGGCATGCGTGACTGTGCAGTGGTGTGAGGGGGACATACATATATATTTTTTTGTGTGTGTTTTAACTGCCTGTGTTGTTTTTGCACTTATTCTGTTATGGTGATGAAACGAGGACATTTCTTTTTGTAGGAGGTGAGGTATGTAACCTATTTTTATGGGCTTGCCTCTTTATGATGTTAAGTTCCTGTTATAAGTTGTTATACAGTATATGCCTTGAGCTCTTATTTTGAAGGCGCCAAGAGCGGAAGTGATGACACGTTGTAGTGGAGCGAAGGTTTTGAAAGAAAGAAAATAAAGTGGTCCTCGTGTAAATCTGGAGCCTCCGTGTTTGTTATTTTGTAGTTTCTACAGTATAGGCGACATTTATAAACCCTCGGTTACATTAGTAATTGTTTGTATCTGGATATATTAGTCTGAGCGCACTTTTATCGCGTCTTGTGCTAGCTTAGCTTGCTAGTTAGCTTAGCTTGTTAGCTGCTAACAAAGAGACGCGGACGTTATCAACACATTGCTAAGTAGAGATCAAATGTGAGTGTAAAGTGTTGTGATTGTGGGAAAATGTGCGAAAGAACGATAGCAGAGTAGGAGGAGGAACTTTGTCCAACAAAAGAGGAGAAGGAGCGACAACATCAACTACTGGACGCTGTTTTCAAGAAACATCAAGTTGTGTTACACAGAACAGGTTTGTTGACTTCTTACTCTCACATCTTTACTAACTTTATATTTCATTAGTAACACTTTTCTTCAATAGGAAGATGCTTTGTCTTGTGGGGATGATGCAACGCTTGGATTTAGAGTCTTCATGAAAACGAGACAGTTTGAGGTTGATGTTTCTCTCAGTTTGTAACAATGTGTGATTGATTGATTGAAGGAGTTATGAGAAGTTTGCATAGAAAAGGGTACAGTTTCATCACGGTACACATTCACTGCTACAAGAAAGCCTGACATAGTTTCAGTTGAAATATTTGTTTAACTCACACAGTACTATGTAGAAAGTAGCATTTAAAATACAAAAATAATTTTAAAAAAGCGAAAGGCTTTGTTTATTCCCTGTTACGAGTAGCCACAACCTGTAATGTCTTTTCAAAGCGGCTTTGAAGGGAGTAAGGGATTTACACTCCTTTATGGCTATTGATAAGAAGTTCCACATTTTGGTGGTATAGCAGGCAAACAAATTAGAACCTTTTTTGGAGTGAAATCTGGGTTGAATGGGATTCGTTCAACTACCTCTGGTGTTATAATGGTGAATATATTTTACATTTTGGAAGTATGTAGTCAGCTGCATGGGTATTTTAGTGGAATGGTGTATGTCGGGGTGTGGTATCTGATTGATACCCAAATTTGTGGTATCATCCAAAACTAATGTAAAGTATCAAACAACAGAATAATAAGTGATTATTACATTTTAACAGAAGTGTAGATAGCACATCTTAAAACAGAAAATAAGCAGATATTAACAGTAAATGAACAAGTAGATTAATAATCCATTTTTTACCACTTGTCATTTAATAATTTTGACAAAATAATAGAATATAAATGACACAATATGTTACTGCATATGTCAGCAGACTAAATTAGGAGCTTTTGTTTGCTTACTTACTCCTAAAAGACAAGTTGTCTATGTTGACTATTTCATTTAAGGACAAACTTGCAATAAGAAACATATGTTTAATGTACCCTAAGATTTTTTGTTAAAATAAAGTCAATAATGTACTTTTTGTGGTCCCTTTTATTTAGAAAAGTATCGAAATACATTTTAGTACAGGTGCCGGTACCAAAATATTGGTATCAGGACAACACTAGTAAGAACATAATTTGTCGAATGATTCTTTGACTACCAATTTTTTTCCCTGGAGAGATTAGTCTCTAAGATACAGCCAAGATAGGTAATCTCATTTTTGTTTGTTATAATATTGTCACCCACTTTGACTGTGAAGTTATCTACTTTTCTGAGGTTAGGAGTTAACTCAAAAACCTGTGTACTTGCAAGTACCAGCGTGAGTCTTAATTTGCCAGATTGTCATTGAAAGCCTTGCTAGTCTAGGTATTGAGGATTCTAGCTTTGCTTGTTTTGTGGCCGTCAGCCTCGGTTCTATGTTCTTTACGGGTAAAATAAAATGGATTGATCACTTAAGCCGCATACAGTAGTTCCACTTGTGGTGATCTTAGACTGGTCAGAAGGAACAACGAGGTCTATGAAGGTTTAAAAGGACTCACTCACCCTGGTAGTTTGCTAATGAGCTAAGTGAGGCAATGTTGGTGGCACAGCTTAGTGAAGGTTTTAAAAATGGGTGCATCCTTTCAGGACATATCTGTGTTCCAGTCCCCAAGAAGATGTAAACCTGTATCAACATGTTTACACAAAACTCACACACTCACCAAATACATTATATACTGTAATCAAATCTTATTAAAGTTATAATTTCACTTCCTGATTCTGACCTACATGCATCAATAAGTGGAAGTAAACATTTATTTTCAATAACCAAAATAGTCAACACTTGATTTATTAAAAGAACATAAAGGTGACTGACTTTCCTTCAGCGTGTCGTAGATGGTCTCCAATTCCTAAAGAGGAATTGTTGACGGAGATACTCCATAAAACACCACTTAGTAAAACATGTTTTGGTAAAAGTTCCTTTTGGCCCAGCCAACAAAATGACCACAAAAAAGTATTTTGCATGATGACAAAAACATACCATGAATGTTTTTTTTAAGTGATTTTGGAATTAGATTTTTTTTATTTCCATGATATTGAAGTTATGGTAATGACTATGTCATTACAAGATTGTGGTTAAGTTTAGAGATAAAGTTTAGGTGTCATAGACCTTATACAGGATAAAATATTTACACACTTTGTATCAGTGAGTGTAAAGTTAAAATGCCTCAATCAATGCTGCCTCATATTTATAAAATACTTTTAAAATTGACCCTCATCAAATTTTCAAGTCGGTTTTTGTACTCACTGTACCACTTTTGAATTAATTTTAGGAAAAAGGGTGGCATTTCCCGTGTTTTTATAGTTTTTTTTGGCTATACACGCTTTTAACACAACACACAAAACAACACAAATAATGTCATTATGTTAACAGTGTCAGTCCAAAACTATTTATATTCTCTCTTTATCTTATTTACTTATTTACCCAACAGATGTCCAGCAGCCCCCTCACATTAAAGAGGAAGAGGAGGATCCACAGCTCCTCCCACATTAAAGAGGAAAAGGAGGAAGTGTGGATCACTCAGGAGGGAGAGTGTCTTCTCGGGCAGGAGGAGGCTGATCTCAGCAAGTTTCCACTGACTGTTGTCTCTGTGAAGACTGAAGAGCATGAAGACAAACCACCTGAGTCCTCACAGCTTCATCACAGTCCAAGTAAGCACATATCATTTTATTCTCAGGGCATTCAATCCATCACAACTGGACTGTTCACTTTGTCTTAGGAGACGTTTGTCCTCTCATCCAAGTAGGCTTCATCACTTCATGCTCATAGACTTAAAGTCTTAAATCTAGTCATTTGAATTTAGAGGGGAACTGTTCTTTTTTGGGGGAATGTTTTCTGTTGTTCACAATCATTATAAAAGACATGACGATGGATATGTATATTTTTTTAAATCACATTCTAACTCATAAATGTAAATAAAAGTCCACTTGCAATGGAGCCAATGGGAGGTCCTCTATAACCATCCAAAAAGCGCCAACAATACTCCATTTGCATTTTGTGGCTTGAATAGCAACCAAGTATTAATGATATTGTTATTATAAGTGCTAACGCAGACAAACTGTTTATAGCTTGTGTGTCTATGTTGACATCACCGGCTGGTGAGCTCCTTCCTTGCCTCGGTGCTGGTGAAAGATTATTCCAGATCATGAATCATTCCTCTCACCTGGATAGTAGAAGGATGAAGACGTACTCTGACAAGTTGGTACCGTTTGACAGCCAATTTAGACCCGGCAATGGCGAACGACACAAAAAGATGCTTGGCTTCACCCCCCTTTTCCGTGCGACGATTATGAATCATTGTTTATCTAAATGGGAATATCCATCCATCCATTTTCTGCCGCTTATTCCCTTCGGGGTAGCAGGGGGTGCTGGAGCCTATCTCAGCTACAATCGGGCGGAAGGCGCGGTATACCCTGGACAAGTCGCCAGCTCATCACAGGGCCAACACAGATAGACAGACAACATTCACACACTAGGGCCAAATATTAGTGTTGCCAATCAGCCTATCCCCACGTGCATGTCTTTTGAAGTGGGAGGAAGCCGGAGTACCCAGAGGGAACCCACGCAGTCACGGGGAGAACAAGCAAACTCCACACAGAAATATCCCGAGCCCGGGATTGAACCCAGGACTACTCAGGACCTTTGTATTGTGAGGCAGACGCACTAACCCCTCTTCCACCGTGCTGCCCTAAATGGGAATATAACAAGATTATATCAGTCTGTGTCATAGTCACAGCAGACCTTGTACAGTAGGTGATGTTTTTTGTTTGTTTGTTGGCTCTCATGAATTCTGTAGTGTGTAATATTCCGTGATCTTGTTAAAAAAAAACTAACGTTGTGATGTGTTTTTGAAATGAATGCGCTACCGAGCAAAAATATGTAAATACATATTTATCTACACTTTCTGACAGTTGCTTTCGGATGTGACGTTTTGGGGGCGATCTTATTTACGTGGCTCACCTTCGACAGCGTCTTCCCCCGTTATCTTTGTTGTAGCGGTGTAGCGTGCAAGGACGGGAGTGGAAGAAGTCTCAAAAGGTGGAGCTAACTGTTTTAATGACATTCCGACTTTACTTCAATCAACAACGGAGCAGCATCTCCTCATCCGTGGCTCACTAGTGCAACAACAACATTGGAAATAAGTCCCGTGAAAAACCGTCCAACCGGAAGTCTCTAATAACTAAAGTTCCTTGGGTGAATAATGTAAACTCACTACACCGGTATGTTTTAGTGCTTTACTGACATAATTTTACACTACTTTATATTAGAAATGGCAACAGCAGAGGGTGAATGTCCCATAACAAGAAGATAGGGAACAAAAAGAAGCTTATCGATTATGGCATCGGCACAGACGTGCGCACATTTTCAGGACTTATGCAGATCCCAAATACACATCAGCAGGTACCAGAAGGTAAGAAAAGTTGGTTTTGCATAATATTGTCAAACAAAATGGCAGATAATATGTCTGCTAATGGGTGCCATTTTGCGGTCCTTATACACACACCAATAGTAATACTTGTATCTCTGACTAGGGTAGCCGTAATGGGCCGACAATCCATCAAGCGGTGCGGCTTCAAAGTCGTACTAAAACATTTTGACAGATTTTTGAGTGCCGCGTGTAATGTTCTTTATTTTCAATGGAACAAAAAAAGTTTTGTTGTTTATTGGCGTCATATTGCAATCTACAGGTATCCCTTATGTGTGACTACCATCTACTGGTCACACTTATCATTACACCTTGTACTAAATAAAATTGCTTCGAGGTCGGTAAGTACAACCAGAAGTATGCCGTACATTAGGCGCACCGGGCTATAAGGCGCACTGTCGAGTTTTGAGAAAATGAAAGTATTTTAAGTGCGCCTTATAGTCCGAAAAATACGGTACATGAACAAAGTGAGCCTCTTGTCAGTCATTTTCAATCTTTGTTTCGGCTACTTGCAATTCTCCTCCACACGTTTTCCTGTGTGCAGTAGTGTTGGTGACACTCACTTTCATGTTGGAGATGGAACTAGTCATTTTAATACAACGCTGAATTTTAATGTACCGTATTTTCCGCACTATTAGCCGCACCTAAAAACCACAAATTTACTCAAAAGCTGACAGTGCGGCTTATAACCCGGTGCGCTTTATATATGGATTAATATTAAGATTCATTTTCATAAAGTTTAGGTCTCGCAACTACGGTAAACAGCCGCCATCTTTTTTCCCCGTAGAAGAGGAAGTGCTTCTTCTTCTACGGCAAGCAACCGCCAAGGTAAGCACCCGCCCCCATAGAAGAGGAAGCGCTTCTTCTTCTACTGTAAGCAACCACCCGCCCCCGTAGAAGAAGAAGAAGCGCGCGGATATTACGTTTCATTTCCTTTGTGTGTTTACATCTGTAAAGACCACAAAATGGCTCCTACTAAGCGACAGGTTTCCGGTTCATGAAAAGACGCAATCTCTCCATCCGCACACGGACTACTATTTCACAGCAACTGCCTAAAGACTTTCAAGAAAAGCTGGCTACTTTCCGTGCATATTGTAAAAACAAGATAGCTGAAAAAAAGATCCGGCCAGAGAACATTATCAACATGGACGAGGTTCCACTGACTTTTGATATTCCTGTGAACCGCACTGTGGATACAACGGGAGCACGTACGGTGAATATTCGCACCACAGGGAATGAGAAGTCATCCTTCACTGTGGTTCTAGCTTGCCATGCTAATGGCCAGAAACTTCCACCCATGGTGATATTCAAAAGGAAGACCTTGCCAAAAGAGACCTTTCCAGCCGGCGTCATCATAAAAGCTAACTCGAAGGGATGGATGGATGAAGAAAAGATGAGCGAGTGGTTAAGGGAAGTTTACGCGAAGAGGCCGGGTGGCTTTTTTCACGCAGCTCCGTCCATGTTGATATACGACTCCATGCGCGCCCACATCACGCTGGTTTTTAATATATTATTAAAGTTTGACTGACCTATCTGACTGTTTTTTTGACATTCCCTTTAGCGCAGTTAGATGCGGCTTATAACACGGGGCGGCTTATAGGTGGACAAAGTTTTGAAATATGCCGTTCATTGAAGGCGCGGCTTATAACCCAGGGCGGCTTATGGTGCGGAAAATACGGTACACATTGCTTTGAAACTGTGGTAGAATAATTTTTATTCGAGTCCTCGTATCAGCTGGTAAATGATACAGACCCCCATATAGCTGCCGGGGGAAATGCCTGTTGTATGATTCTTTCATTTTGGGCCTTTTAGAATCAGCATCTCTTTGTCCATTTGTGTCAAGGAGGTGAAATTAGGTCTGAAAACATTTTGACAAGTTGACCTCATGTTCATTAAGACTTTTCAAAATGTAAAACCTAAACAGAATATTCTACTTTGAAAGTAAACTGGATCATTTATTTTGTGTTTATGCATGACTTCCTGTCCCACACGAGCAGATTTTAGCTAAATTGAACCGCCTTGTGGTGTCCAGCACTAAATATAGCCAGGCGGTATAAACTGACACATTGACTTGAAAACAAAAAACGGAACGAGTCTGTCGCCGTGGCGCCGCCATTCCACATCCAGTGGAAATCCCCGGTTACACTTACAAACGTTGCTTGGTGAGATAAATGACATAACCATACTTGGGGTTCAAGGCACGAAGCAAAAGGAAATACACTTTCAACCCACAGCACTTGCAGTGAGCAAACTTGACCACAAGATGGCGACATAGCAGAGACAACAATACGGAATACAGATTTACACTGTAAACAACCTCATCTTTTCTCCAAGTTTATACATCAGTAACTGACATTAAAATCAAAGGGGGTGCTGGAGCCTATCCCAGCTGCACTCAGGCAGAAGGGAATTTATGGCAATATAGATTTTAGGCCATTTTGCCCACCCTTTGTAAAAAGTGGTCTTCTTTTCCTGTGAATAATGTTATAAAGAGCAGTGTGTTTGTTTTCAGGCCAATTCATATAATAACTTGTTATTTTAAGAACATGTAAACTTACTGAATGCCTCATGTGACCGAGCAAATCTGGACATTTCTCAAGCATGTTTGTCATTTTGTGTCCTGCAGATGTCTGTAAAGAACAACTTCTGCCTGAAAAACAGGAGTGTAGCTTCAGGATGGTGAAGGAGGATCCATCAAAGAGGAAGACCAGGCACCACAGACCCTCTGGTGTCTCCTTTTCCTCTTTGACACAGACCCTGCCCTGTAAAAAGGAAGAGGAAGACTCACTGACCCCCCACATTAAAGAGGAAGAGGAGGAACACAGCATCAGTCAGGAGGGAGATCATCTTGAAGGACTGGTGGAGTTCCCAGTGACTGGTGTCCCTGTGAAGAGTGAAGATGATGAGGTCAAAGGTGAAAGTGAGGAGAAGAGCAGCAGCTCAACACAACACATGACAACAGAAGCTGATGGAGACCACTGTGGAGGATCACAAGCAGACAAGCTCTTAGCTCCACTATCAGATAGTGAGGACACAACGTCACACTCTCCTGACACTGATGATGAAGACTCTAAAGATGATAAGACATGTCACACTCACTTCAAATGTTCTCACTGTGACAAAACCTTTAAATACCATTGTCATATGAAAAGACACATGAGAATACACACTGGAGAGAAACTATTTTCTTGTTCAACCTGTGGCTTATCTTTTACAAGAAAGCAAACTATGATAGCTCACACAAGAACACACACGGGAGAAAAACCTTTTTCTTGTTCAATCTGTGGCTTATCTTTTACAAGGAAGGAAAATATGAAAGAGCACACAAGAACACACACTGGAGAAAAACCTTTTTCTTGTTCGATCTGTGGCTTATCTTTTACAAGGAAGGAAAATATGAAAGAGCACACAAGAACACACACCGGAGAAAAACCTTTTTCGTGTTCTGTGTGTGATTCGAGGTATGTACGAAGTCGAGATTTGAAAAAACACCTGAAAAGACACACTGGGGAAGACGTTTTTAAGTGTTCTGTGTGTAATTCAAATTTTGTCCGAGGTGAACATTTGAAAATCCACATGAGAACACACACAGGAGAAAAACCTTTTTCTTGTTCAATCTGTGGCTTATCTTTTACAAGGAAGGTCAATTTGAAAGAGCACACAAGAACACACACTGGAGAAAAACCTTTTTCTTGTTCAATCTGTGGCTTATCTTTTACAAGGAAGGCCAGTTTGAAAGATCACACAAGAACACACACTGGAGACAAACCTTTTTCCTGTTCAATGTGTGATTCAAGTTTTGCACGAAGTCGAGATTTGAAAAGTCACATGAGAAAACACTCTGGAGAAAAAGTGTTGAGTTGCAGTGTGTGTGATGAAAGATTCTCGCATGAGTACCAACTTAACAAACACAAGTGTGCTGGTGAGAACAGCAGCAGTAAAATAGAAATGCGCTCCGCAGACCTCCACCAGGCCAAATCTCCCAGTTGTAAAGAATCCCTCAAAAGAAAGCTGAATCCAAATGATGATCAGGATCAACACCCAAATCTAATCACTTGTTCCTTATCTCATTTCTGAAATGTCCTAAAAGTTTCGTCAGCATCTGACTATACTTTTTTTGTTATAATTCCAACTAAATGACAATCAAACAAACCCCAAATCACGTTTAGTTACTTTTCAATTACTTCAATCACTAACATGTAAATATGTTTCTTAGTTACACATCCTGGAAAACAACATCCACACAACAGTTTATTTTTATTATTCATTCTTACTAATGTATTTAGTTGTGTACTAACACATCAATCTGTATTTCTGCTAATATTTAAGAAGTGATGATGATGTTATGGTTCAGTGTGCCCCTTCACTAGTTTCCAAAACTAGTCTCCACCATGGTGGTGCCAGCGGTCCTACTACTTGTACACTATACAATATAATTATGCACACCTTTTGTACGATAGGCATTTTTGTTTGTACTAGCAATTTGAAACCAGCGCTGTATCCTTTAGATGTGACCTTGTAGAATAAAATGTCTGTTTTTTATGACTAATGATCTGATTTTTTGAGATGTTTTAACAAAAATAAAAGTCTATTATTTCAATTGGTGCCGTGACCCAGATTGGCTGACACTGAGGACTCGAAATGTGTTATTTTGCAGGAAGATCTAGGCCCCTATTGTACTCAGTTTGTGCGATTAATCAAAGTTTATTGATAAAGACTTTAACCACAGGGGCTGCATGAACCACAAGGACATCACTGGTCTGATGTCATGTCTCACAACGGTCGTTAATGACTTGGAGATGGTCCTTGTGAGTCATGAAGCGCATTGTCATCAGCGAAAGAGCCTTGAAGATGACTTTTTCTTGTGTCTTTGTCTATCAGTGAAACGTCTCAGATCAAACACGGATCCGTCACAGTCCAACTTTCTGTCCTTTTTTTAAACATAATATGACAATGGTGGCAGGGCAGCAGAAGAGGGGTTAGTGCATCTGCCTCACAATGCAAAGGTCCTGAGTAGTCCTGAGTTCAATCCCGGGCTCGGGATCTTTCTGTGTGGAGTTTGCATGTTCTCCCCGTGACTGCGTGGGTTCCCTCCGGGTACTCCGGCTTCCTCCCACCTCCAAAGACATGCACCTGGGGATAGGTTGATTGGCAACACTAAATTGACCCTAGAGTGTGAATGTTGTCTGTCTATCTGTGTTGGCCCTGCGATGAGGTGGCGACTTGTCCAGGGTGTACCCCGCCTTCCGCCCGATTGTAGCTCAGATAGGCTCCAGCAACCCCAAAAGGGACAAGCGGTAGAAAAAGTATGGATGGATGGATGACAATGGTGGCATCTCCAAGGTCAGGCTACATATCTCTTTTGTCCCAAATGGTTTACAGGATGTCGTGAAATGCCTTGAAGGCTGTGGGTCCTAAGGCTTTGTACACTTCTACAGGTATGCCATTCTGAACTGGTGCTTTACCACAGCGTGTCTGGTCCATGGCAGTTCTCACTTCCCCCCAGTAAGATGGAGGTACAAGCACACCTGAGTTGGCTTTTGTGGTATCTGTTGTAATGCCTCTTGGTCAACAGAATGTGGTCTGATGAGGAACTGACTAAAGAGTTCTTCCCAACGCCCACTGACACAAGATTTGCTCTTTAACTTGGTGGATGCATCAACAGAGAGGGGGTGTGCAGTGCCCCCTTTGGCTGGACCGAAGATGGCTTTGAGACGGCTGAAGAGCATTTTGGAGTTGATAGAGTCTGCCTAGCGCTGGGTTTCCTTAGCTTTTGATGCCCACCAAATGTCTTGCATAGAGCAAAACTCTTCAGACTTTGGCTTGACAGTCTTTGAACCTGTCATGTTCGGATCCACAGGTCGCATCAAGTTGCGCCTGTACAGCTATGTCGTACTCATCAAACCAGTCTTGGTGAATTATCTGTTTCTTGCCAAACACAGCTTGTGCAGTCGCTGTTACTACGTCCCTGAACTGGGTCCATGTGTATGGTGTATTGCCTGTAGGGGGTCCTTTTGAATCCAAATCTTGGTCCAAGCCAAGTCACAATCTTCGTTCAATGAATGTTCTGCAATTTGTCGTCCCCAAAGTAAGAACTGAACTGGGCAAGAAAGCATTTAGGTTTTCAGCACCGAAGGCTTGGAATAACCTACAATCGAACATTAAACTTCAAACCCTAGTTACGTTGAATGAGTTTAAAGCTTCTGTGAAAGGATTGCAGTCTACCTTGTCTGTATGCACATGTGTCATGTGAGCAAGTTTTAATGTTGTAAATGTGATGTTTTATGTATTTGTTTACTGTTTTTAATGTAACCTTGCTGCTGCCCTCTTGGCCAGGTCTCCCTTGGAAAAGAGATCTTTGATCTCAATGGGATTTTACCTGGTTAAATAAAGGCTAATAATAATAAGCTGGCAGGAGAGTGAAGTTTGGCTGTATTAAACCATGCTTTAGTGACCTTAGCCTATACTTTCATTTGGTTCTCATTGGGGTAAATCTGGAACCTTGGTTATTAGTTGTCCTGCCATTTTATGTGTCTAGACAATAAAGTTCCATGAATCCTTCAACTCCCCCACCCGGATACTCACCAGAACCCCTTTAGTCCAGCACATCATCCTGGTCTTGCAGCAACCCCACTGGTTCCTCGTCAAAGACAGTAGCCAATGTTAGATTATTTTCTTACTTCTTATGTATAACTAAGGTTATCCATAGCCTCGCCCCGTCATATCTTCATGTCTTTGGAACTTTAAAAGTATTGAAAACGTGACGTCTTAGAAGGACATCCTTTTTAATACTTTTTGGGGAGTTGCTGGTAGATGTGGAACATGTGCAAGTAAGACCTATGCTGACCCACAGCATGTAGCAAATAAAGTAGACACATTTAAAGGGGAACATTATCACCAGACCTATGTAAGCATCAATATATACCTTGATGTTACAGAAAAAAGACCATATATTTTTTTAACCGATTTCCGAACTCTAAATGGGTGATTTTTGGCGAATTAAACGCCTTTCTAATATTCGCTCTCGGAGCGATGACGTCACAATGTGACGTCGCATCAGGAAGCAATCCGCCATTTTCTCAAACATCGAGTCAAATCAGCTCTGTTATTTTCCGTTTTTTCGACTGTTTTCCATACCTTGGAGACATCATGCCTCGTCGGTGTGTTGTCGGAGGGTGTAACAACACGAACAGGGACGGATTCAAGTTGCACCAGTGGCCCAAAGATGCCAAAGTGGCAAGAATTTGGACGTTTGTTCCGCACACTTTACCGACGAAAGCTATGCTATGACAGAGATGGCAAGAATGTGTGGATATCCTGCGACACTCAAAGCAGATGCATTTCCAACGATAAAGTCAAAGAAATCTGCCGCCAGACCCCAATTGAATCTGCCGGAGTGTGTGAGCAATTCAGGGACAAAGGACCTCGGTAGCACGGCAAGCAATGGCGGCAGTTTGTTCCCGCAGACGAGCGAGCTAAACCCCCTGGATGTTTTGGCTCACACCGTCCCGAAGATGATCAAGAGAAAGAAATATCGACCCTAGCTTCCCTGGCCTGCTGACATGAGGGTATGTCTACAGAATATATTAATTGATGAAAATTGGGCTGTCTGCACTCTCAAAGTGCATGTTGTTGCCAAATGTATTTCATATGCTGTAAACCTAGTTCATAGTTGTTAGTTTCCTTTAATGCCAAACAAACACATACCAATCGTTGGTTAGAAGGCGATTGCCGAATTCGTCCTCGCTTTCTCCCGTGTCGCTGGCTGTTGTGTCGTTTTCGTCGGTTTCGCTTTCATATGGTTCAAACCGATATGGCTCAATAGCTTTGGGATCTTTCTGTGTGGAGTTTGCATGTTCTCCCCGTGACTGCGTGGGTTCCCTCCGGGTACTCCGGCTTCCTCCCACCTCCAAAGACATGCACCTGGGGATAAGTTGATTGGCAACACTAAAGAAAAGAACAGAAAACTCAACCACAAAAGGAGTCGAGGAAAACAAAAGAAGGCGGGTGCAGAAGTAAATGCACAAAAGATGGAACTCATTTTGTACCGGGAACAAGACGCGTACGCGAAGTAATGGTCCGACGCTGTCTGGTTGACAATCTGGACTGAAATAGGGGTCTGATTGGCAACCGGGTACAGGTGTGTCCCGGTTGCATATCAGGCAGCTGGTGTGGAAGCCTGTGAACATCACGAGGAAGTGAAAAATACCAAATAAGGGCACATGACAGGAACTCATGTACCGCATATAGATAACAAGAAAACTTAAGTCCAAAACAGCTACAAAGATGTAACAATTTCCTCACTTTCGGACTCACTATCAACCGCTATTCTCTCTGGTCGGTGGAACCAATCAGATGTTAGGACCCGCCCACTGACTTTGATGGCTGAGTTTGAAAGATAAAATACATTTATGTAGGTAATTCCATTTGTAATGAATTATTACATTTAAGTAATTATTTAAAGATGTATTTCTTTGTTTATTTTTGTCCCACTTGACCCTCCATATTTGTGGAACCCCAAGACTTCCACAATATGGACTCATTTAGCCGTTTCAAATCAAGAACACACTTATTCCAGGACGCTTATTCACTTTAATTTGAGCTATTTCTAATTTCTTATCTAAACTGACATTTTCTGTTTTGTATTGTTCAATGTTGTAATGTTTGTATCGTCTCTAGAAAGGCACCTTATAAATAAAGTTGATTATTATTATTCGTATTTTTTTAAACAGAGGATTTGGTCCTTTTAGATCATCTCCAACATTTATTTTCTTCCTGACAACTCATTTTTTGTCATGTTTATTTTCAAATCTTCTTTCAAGCCAAACAAAAGAAAATAAGTTTATTTTATCGGAGCACATTTGTATCACTACGAGAGGTATTTTGACAAAAATAAAGGATTTAGCGTTTTATTTGTATGACCGGCAACATTTCAATGGTACTATATGTAGGACATTACAATACTGTACTGCCATCTACTGGTGACTTTTGGCTACCGCACGATAAATTGACGTGTCGGCGAGGCAGGAGCTTAGTTTCACTTTCACTTTGCCTTTTACCTCATTTTTCATTATAATCAGAATAAAACACAGGACCAAAATGTATCGTTTAATAGGTGAATAATACAAGAATATATACAGTACATCATTTTAGTTAGTGAAACAATTACAAAAGAATAATAAAAGTAATCATTTTATTACAAACAACAGTTTTAACAAAGTCAATAATGCAAAATAAATGTAGAAAATCAAAAAGTGATCACGCTCCTGATTTACTCCAAAGCTTTGAGTCTTCTGCGCATGACACATCTCGCGAGAGCAGAACAATCTTAGGCGAGAGTAGAACCGTCTTGTAACGTCAAGCGTGCCAACTGTCGTAAAAGCACATTGACGCAGAAAGAAGCGAAAATGACGCTGATTAGTCAGTGTTATTATTTGTTCTTAATTATGTAAAAATTGTATGTCGTTTAAAATCCATCGTTGAGTCTTTATTTCAGAAAAAAAATCGTCTCAGTGCGCGAGAAGCTTCTCGTGCTAGCTAGCTTAGCTTGCTAGTTAGCTTAGCTTGTTAGCTGCTAACAAAGAGACGCGGACGTTATCAACACATCGCTAAGTAGAGATCAAATGTGAGTGTAAAGTGTTGTGATTGTGGGAAAATGTGCGAAAGAACGATAGCAAAGTACGAGGAGGAACTTTGTCCAACAAAAGAGGAGAAGGAGCGACAACATCAACTACTGGACGCTGTTTTCAAGAAACATCAAGTTGTGTTACACAGAACAGGTTTGTTGACTTCTTACTCTCACATCTTTACTAACTTTATATTTCATTAGTAACACTTTTCTTCAATAGGAAGATGCTTTGTCTTGTGGGGATGATGCAATGCTTTCATTTAGATTCTTCATGAAAACGAGACAGTTTGAGGTTGATGTTCCTCTCAGTTTGTAACAATGTGTGATTGATTGATTGAAGGACTTATGAGAAGTTTGCATAGGAAAGGGTACACTTTCATCACGGTACACATTCACTGCTACAAGAAAGCCTGACATGGTTTCACTTGAAATATGTGTTTAACTCACACAGAATACAGTACTATGTAGAACGTAGCATTTAAAGTACACAAATCTGCTAGAAAATACAATTTTTTGAAAGTAAAAGGCTTTTTCTATTTCCAGTACCAACCTAAAATGTATTTTCAAAGTGACTTTTAAGGAAGTAAGGGATTTACACTCCTTTATGGCTATTGATAGGGAGTTCCACATGTTGGTGGTATAGCAGGCACACAAATTAGAACATTTTTTTGGAGTGAAATCTGGGTTGAATGTGACTTGTACAACTACCTCTGGTGTTATAATGGTGAATATATTTTGAAGGATCTAGACAGGTACATGAGTATTTTAGTGGTATGGTGTATCTTCTACACCAGACCAACTGCAAGAAGATGTACTCTGTCAGATACCAAGAGCCTCCCCACGTTAAGGAAATGGTTGGCGGAAAAGTGAGCCCGAGATGGACGGTTGAGTAGAAGCTCAATCATTTTGTTTTGGGCTGTCTGGAGTTTGTTTTTCAGGGCTTTTAAGGCGTCACGGTACCAAACATGAACTCTGTAGTCAAAGTGGGGTTAAATGAGAGCTTGTGTTAGAGTCTTAAGTGTATTTCTGCCCACCAGCGGGGTCATCCTGCTATGTAAGAACTAGGGTTGTACGGTATACCGGTATTATTCATGACCGAAAGGACAAGATCACGGGTACAAGCGGCCGAAATGAGTTTCCTCCGCCGAGTGGCGGGGCTCTCCCTTAGAGATAGGGTGAGAAGCTCTGTCATTCGGGGGGAGCTCAAAGTAAAGCCGCTGCTCCTCCACATCGAGAGGAGCCAGATGAGGTGGTTCGGGCATCTGGTCAGGATGCCACCCGAACGCCTCCCTAGGAAGGTGTTTCGGGCACGTCCGACCGGTAGGAGGCCACGGGGAAGACCCAGGACACGCTGGGAAGACTATCTCTCCCGGCTGGCCTGGGAACGCCTCGGGATCCCCCGGGAGGAGCTGGACGAAGTGGCTGGGGAGAGGGAAGTCTGGGCTTCCCTGCTTAAGCTGCTGCCCCCGCGACCCGACCTCGGATAAGCGGAAGAAGATGGATGGATGGATCGATGGTATAGTACCGTGATACTAATTAATCATATTCGGTACTATACAGACTCTAAAAAGTACTACTTCTATGATTACATCAATATTTTTTGGCATCACAACAGCTTCTTTCGTTTAAAAAAAAATGTATATTAATGTTTATAAACTCAGGAAATATGTCTCTGGACACATGAAGACATTGAATATGACCAATGTATGATCCTGGGGCGGTATAGCTCGGTTGGTAGAGTGGCCGTGCCAGCAACTTGAGGGTTCCAGTCTCGATCCCCTCTTCCGCCATCTTTGGGCAAGACACTTTACCCACCTGCTCCCAGTGCCACCCACACTGGTTTAAATGTAACTTAGATATTGTGTTTCACTATGTAAAAGCACTTTGAGTCACTAGAGAAAAGCGCTGTATAAATATAATTCACTTCACTTCACTTCTTCCTGTAACTACTTGGTATCAGATTGATACTCAAATTTGTGGTATCATCCAAAACTAATGTAAAGTATCAAACAATAGAAGAATAAGTGATTATTACATTTTAACAGAAGTGTAGATAGAACATGTCAAAACACAAAATAAGCAAATATTAACAGTAAATGAACAAGTAGATGAATAATCAATTTTCTACCACCTTTCCTTAATAATTTTGACAAAATAATAGAATATAAATGATACAATATGTTACTGCATATGTCAGCAGACTAAAATACGAGCCTTTGTTTGCTTACTTACTATTATATACAAGATGGCGGCGCCCTGATGGCAGCGGCTTGCAGACGCTCTTGGAAGTGTAGAGCGATTTGGCAAAAATACCCGTCAATTCTGTCTATTTCATGGCTGGCTCACAGCGTGGACACTTCGTGATCAGATACGACCGACAGACGATTCTGGATGTGGATAGATCGGGCCGTTATAGGCTGAAAGATGCGGGTACTTTCGACCTCCTCGCTAGCATGGGGATTCTTCGCTGGCTACATCCAGCGGCCTCGAAAGCAGCGGAGTTAAGTACCAGCGAGGACCGTCAACGGAAGACACGTAAGCGGTGTGAGCGGAAGCAGAAGCGGGGATGCCGAGCAGGGCTAACAACAAAGCGAAAGGCTAATCCTCAAAGAAGCGCTAGTCCGGGTGAGAAGTTAGTTAAAATAGAACTAGCCAGCGCCAGGCTGGATAATACCTGCACACATAGCAACTATTTTAGAACAATACACAACTCAAAAAATGTTTTTTCTGTGTCAGAAGTAGACATGCACTCTACTGAGGTGGCAAGTTATGATGCGTTCGGTTTATCACAACATCAAGCAAACAATCGGAAAATTCCCGTCATATCAATTCCTAGATATGGTCGAAATTATTTAAATTGCACTACACATAATAAACACAACATTATTAATATTGCTACTACGGATAATTTCAACAAAAACTCCTCAAAACAGCCCACTACCTATAATATGGGCTTCTTAAACATAAGATCATTATCTTCCAAAACGTTATTAGTTAATGAGGTCATTAGAGACAATAATCTTGACGTTATTGGTCTCGCCGAGACCTGGCTCAAACCAGACGATTTCTTTGCGCTGGGTGAGGCGTCTCCTCCTGGCTATGCGGGAGCGCATATTGCCCGTCCCATTAAAAGGGGTGGGGGAGTTGCACTCATCCACAATAAAAACTTTAATCTTACCCCGAACCTAAATAATAAATATAACTCGTTTGAGATGCTTACTATGAGGTTTGTCACACCGCTGCCTCTCCACCTGGCTGTTATCTACCGCCCCCCAGGACCCAATTCGGACTTCATCAGTGAATTTTCAGAGTTCGTTGCTGATTTAGTGACGCACGCCGACAATATAATCATAATTATTACACACTATACTATACTATTACACATTATACACTCAGCATCAAGGGTTGGAATTGGGGGTTAAATCACCAAAATGATTCCCGGGCGCAGCCACCGCTGCTGCCCACTGCTCCCCTCACCTCCCAGGGGGTGATCAAGGGTGATGGGTCAAATGCAGAGAATAATTTCGCCACACCTAGTGTGTGTGTGACAATCATTGGTACTTTAACTTTTTAACTTAACTTTAATAATGGGGGACTTTAATATCCATATGAATACCCCATCGGACCCTCAGTGCATGGCGCTCCAGACTATAATTGATAGCTGCGGTCTTACACAAATAATAAATGAACCTACGCATCGCAACGGAAATACGCTAGATCTAGTGCTGGTCAGGGGTGTCACCACCTCCAAAGTTACGATACTCCCGTATACTAAAGTAATGTCCGATCATTACCTTATAAAATTCGAAGTTCTGACTCATTGTCAACAAACTAATAATAATAACTACTATAGCAGCCGCAACATTAATGCTGCCACAACGATGACTCTTGCTGGCCTACTGCCTTCGGTAATGGCACCATTCCCAAATTATGTCGGCTCTATTGATAACCTCACTAACAACTTTAACGACGCCCTGCGCGACACCATTGATAGTATAGCACCGCTAAAGCTTAAAAGAGCCCCTAAAAGGCGCACCCCATGGTTTACAGAAGAAACTAGAGCCCATAAATTATCATGTAGAAAGCTGGAACGCAAATGGCGTGCTACTAAACTTGAGGTTTTCCATCAAGCATGGAGTGATAGTTTAATAACTTATAAACACATGCTTACCTTAGCTAAAGCTAAATATTACTCAAATCTCATCCACCTCAACAAAAATGATCCGAAATTTTTGTTTAGTACAGTAGCATCGCTAACCCAACAAGAGACTCCTCCCAGTAGCTCCACCCACTCAGCAGATGATTTTATGAATTTCTTTAATAAGAAAATTGAACTCATTAGAAAGGAGATTAAAGACCATGCATCGCAGCTACAACTGGGTTCTATTAACACAGATACGACTGTATCTACGAAGGATACCGCCCTCCAAAATAGTTTCTCTCTCTTTGATGAAATAACATTAGAGGAATTGTTAAGATGTGTTAAGGGGACAAAGCAAACAACATGTTTACTTGACGCATTTCCTGGGGAACTTATTAAGGAGCTTTTTGTATTATTAGGTCCATCAGTGCTAAATATTATAAACGTATCACTTTCCTCTGGCACTGTTCCACTAGCATTCAAAAAAGCGGTTATTCATCCTTTGCTCAAAAGACCTAACCTCGATCCTGACCTCATGGTAAACTACCGGCCGGTGTCCCACCTTCCGTTTATCTCGAAAATCCTCGAAAAAATTGTCGCACAGCAGCTAAATGAACACTTAGTGTCTAACAATCTCTGTGAACCTTTTCAATCCGGTTTCAGGGCAAATCACTCTACGGAGACAGCCCTCGCAAAAATGACTAATGATCTACTGCTAACGATGGATTCTGATGCGTCATCTATGTTGCTACTTCTTGATCTTAGCGCTGCTTTCGATACCGTCGATCATAACATTTTGTTGGAGCGTATCAAAACACGTATTGGTATGTCAGACTTAGCCTTGTCGTGGTTTAACTCTTATCTTACTGACAGGATGCAGTGCGTCTCCCATAACAATGTGACCTCGGACTATGTTAAGGTAACGTGCGGAGTCCCCCAGGGTTCGGTTCTTGGCCCTGCACTCTTTAGTATTTACATGTTGCCGCTAGGCGACATCATACGCAAATACGGTGTTAGCTTTCATTGTTATGCTGATGACACCCAACTCTACATGCCCCTAAAGCTGACCAACACGCCGGATTGTAGTCAGCTGGAGGCGTGTCTTAATGAAATTAAACAATGGATGTCCGCTAACTTCTTGCAACTCAACACTAAGAAAACGGAAATGCTGATTATCGGTCCTGCTAAACACCGACATTTATTTGATAATACCACCTGAACATTTGACAACCAAACAATTACACAAAGCGACTCAGTAAAGAATCTGGGTATTATCTTCGACCCAACTCTCTCCTTCGAGTCACACATTAAGAGTGTTACTAAAACGGCCTTCTTTCATCTCCGTAATATCGCTAAAATTCGTTCCATTTTGTCCACTAGCGACGCTGAGATCATTATTCATGCGTTCGTTACGTCTCGTCTCGATTACTGTAACGTATTATTTTCGGGTCTCCCTATGTCTAGCATTAAAAGATTACAGTTGGTACAAAATGCGGCTGCTAGACTTTTGACAAGAACAAGAAAGTTTGATCATATTACGCCTATACTGGCTCACCTGCACTGGCTTCCTGTGCACTTAAGATGCAACTTTAAGGTTTTACTACTTACGTATAAAATACTACACGGTCTAGCTCCGTCCTATCTTGCCGATTGCATTGTACCATATGTCCCGGCAAGAAATCTGCGTTCAAAGAACTCCGGCTTATTAGTGATTCCCAGAGCCCAAAAAAAGTCTGCGGGCTGTAGAGCGTTTTCTATTCGGGCTCCAGTACTATGGAATGCCCTCCCGGTAACAGTTAGAGATGCTACCTCAGTAGAAACATTTAAGTCCCATCTCAAAACTCATTTGTATACTCTAGCCTTTGAATAGCCCCCTTTTTTTAGACCAGTTGATCTGCCGTTTCTTTTCTTTTCTCCTCTGCTCCCCCCTATCCCTTGTGGAAGGGGAGACACACAGATCCGGTGGCCATGGATGGGGTGCTGGCTGTCCGGGGTCGGGACCCGGGGTGGACCACTCGCCTGTGTATCGGTTGGGAACATCTCTGCGCTGCCGACCCGTCTCCGCTCGGGATGGTTTCCTGCTGACCCCACTGCGGACTGGACTCTTACTGTTATGCTGGATCCACTATGGACTGTACTCTCACAATATTATGTTAGACCCACTTGACATCCATTGCATTCGGTCTCCCTAGAGGGGGGGGGGGGGGGGGGTTACCCACATATGCGGTCCTCTCCAAGGTTTCTCATAGTCATTCACATCGACGTCCCACTGGGGTGAGTTTTTCCTTGCCCTTATGTGGGCTCTGTACCGAGGATGTTGTTGTGGCTTGTGCAGCCCTTTGAGACACTTGTGATTTAGGGCTATATAAATAAACATTGATTGATTGATTGATTGATTAAAAGATTATGGTTAAGTTTAGAGATAAAGTTTAGGTGTCATAGACCGTATACATAATACAATATTTACACACTTTATATCAGTGAGTGTAAAGTTAAGAATGCATCAATCAATGTTGCCTCGTACTTATAAAAAAACTGTTCAAATTGCTCCTCATCAAATTTCCAAGTCTGTTTTTGTACCACTTTTGAATTAATTTTAGTGACTGGGACAAAAGGAAGTAGTTCCCGTGTTTTTATTGGTTGTTTTGCTACACACTTTTAACACAACACACACAAGAACACAAATAATGTCATTGTGTTAACAGTGTCAGTCCAAAACTATTTCTATTCTCTCTTTATCTTATTTACTTATTTACCCAACAGACATCCAGCAGGCCCCCCACCTTAAAGAGGAAGAGGAGGATCCACAGCCTCCCCACATTAAAGAGGAAGAGGAGGAAGTGTGGATCACACAGGAGGAAGAGTGTCTTCTAGGGCAGGAGGAGGCTGATCTCAGCAAGTTTCCACTGACTGTTGTCTCTGTGAAGACTGAAGAGCATGAAGACAAACCACCTGAGTCCTCACAGCTTCATCACAGTCCAAGTAAGCACATATCATTTTATTCTCAGGGCATTCAATCCATCACAACTGGACTGTTCACTTTGTCTTAGAAGACGTTTGTCCTCTCATCCAAGTAGGCTTCATCACTTCATGCTCATAGACTTAAAGTCTTAAATCTAATCATTTGAATTTAGAGGGGAACTGCACTTTTTGGGGGAATTTTTTCTATCGTTCACAATCATTATAAAAGACATGACGATGGATTTTTTTGGTTTTAATCACATTCTAACTCATAAATGTAAATAAAAGTCCACTTGCAATGGAGCCAATGGGAGGTCCTCTATAACCATCCAAAAAGCGCCAACAATACTCCATTTGCATTTTGTGGCTTGAATATCAACCAAGTATTAGTGATATTGTTATTATAAGTGCTAATGCAGACAAACTATTTAAAGCTTGTGTTCCCAAGTTGACACCACCGGCTGGTGAGCTCCTTCTTTGCCTCGATGCTGGTGAAAAATTATTCCAGATCATGAATCGTGCCTCTCACCTGGGCGTACGACACAAAAAGACGCTTGACGTCACCCCCCTTTTCCATGCGACGTTTGAGTCATTCGGCATCTAAACAGGAATATAACAAGATTCTATCAGTCTGCGTCATAGTGACAGCAGACCATGTACAGTAAGTGATGTTTTATTATGTTTGTTGGCTCTCAGGAAGTCTGCAGTGTGTAATATTCAGTGATTTTTTTATTTATAGGTAAAATCCCATTGAGATCAAATATCTTTTTTCCAAGGGAGACCTGGCCAAGAGGGCAGCAGCAAAGTTACATTAAAAACAGTAAACACTAAACAACACATTAAACATCACATTTACAAACCTTGTTTCCATACGAGTTGGGAAATTGTGTTAGATGTAAATATAAACGGAATACAATGATTTGCAAATCCTTTTCAACCTATATTCAGTTGAATGCACTACAAATACAACATATTTGATGTTCAAACTGATAAACTTAATTTTTTTTTTTGCAAATAATAATTAACTTAGAATTTCATGGCTGCAACACGTGCCAAAGTAGTTGGGAAAGGGCATGTTCACCACTGTGTTACATGGCCTTTCCTTTTAACAACACTCAGTAAACGTTTGGGAACTGAGGAGACACATTTTTTAAGCTTTTCAGGTGGAATTCTTTCCCATTCTTGCTTGATGTACAGCTTAAGTTGTTCAACAGTCCGGGGGTCTCCGTTGTGGTATTTTAGGCTTCATAATGCGCCACACATTTTCAATGGGAGACAGGTTTGGACTACAGGCAGGCCAGTCTAGTACCCACACTCTTTTACTATGAAGCCACGTTGATGTAACACGTGGCTTGGCATTGTCTTGCTGAAATAAGCAGGGGCGTCCATGGTAACGTTGCTTGGATGGCAACATATGTTGCTCCAAAAGCTGTATGTACCTTTCAGCATTAATGGCGCCTTCACAGATGTGTAAGTTACCCATGTCTTGGGCACTAATACACCCCCATACCATCACAGATGCTGGCTTTTCAACTTTGCGCCTATAACAATCCGGATGGTTCTTTTCCTCTTTGGTCCGGAGGACACGACGTCCACAGTTTCCAAAAACAATTTGAAATGTGGACTCGTCAGACCACAGAACACTTTTCCACTTTGTATCAGTCCATCTTAGATGAGCTCAGGCCCAGCGAAGCCGACGGCGTTTCTGGGTGTTGTTGATAAACGGTTTTCGCCTTGCATAGGAGAGTTTTAACTTGCACTTACAGATGTAGCGACCAACTGTAGTTACTGGCAGTGGGTTTCTGAAGTGTTCCTGAGCCCATGTGGTGATATCCTTTACACACTGATGTCGCTTGTTGATGCAGTACAGCCTGAGGGATCGAAGGTCACGGGCTTAGCTGCTTACGTGCAGTGATTTCTCCAGATTCTCTGAACCCTTTGATGATATTACGGACCGTAGATGGTGAAATCCCTAAATTCCTTGCAATAGCTGGTTGAGAAAGGTTTTTCTTAAACTGTTCAACAATTTTCTCACGCATTTGTTGACAAAGTGGTGACCCTCGCCCCATCCTTGTTTGTGAATGACTGAGCATTTCATGGAATCTACTTTTATACCCAATCATGGCACCCACCTATTCTGAATTTGCCTGTTCACCTGTGGGATGTTCCAAATAAGTGTTTGATGAGCATTCCTCAACTTTACCAGTATTTATTGCCACCCTTCCCAACTTCTTTGTCACGTGTTGCTGGCATCAAATTCTAAAGTTAATGATTATTTGCAAAAACAAAAAAGTTTATCAGTTTGAACATCAAATATGTTGTCTTTGTAGCATATTCAACTGAATATGGGTTGAAAATGATTTGCAAATCATTGTATTCCGTTTATATTTACATCCAACCCAATTTCCCAACTCATATGGAAACTTGCTCACATGACAGATGTGCATACAGACAAGGTAGACTGCAATCCTTTCAGCTTTAAACTCATTCAATGTAACAAGGGTTTGAAGTTGAAGATTTGATTGTAGGTTATTCCAAGCCTTCGGTGCTGAAAACCTAAATGCTTTCTTGCCCAGTTCAGTTCTTACTTTGAGGACGACAAATTGCAGAACATTCATTGAACGAAGATTGTGACTTCCTTGTTTCTTTGTTAAAATACAAGACAGATAAGATGGGGTGATACCCAGAATGGTTTTGTAGATGAACACATCCCAATGATTGAGGCGTCGAGCACATAAAGATGTCCAGTTAACCATTGAGTATAATACACAATGGTGAGTAAGGGGAGCGCAGTTGGTGATGAATCTCAGTGCCCCGTGGTACACACTATCCAGCTTGTGGGGACAACCCTAACCCTAACCCTAACCCTAACCCTAACCCTAACCCTAACACATCTCCATAGTCAATAACAGGTAAAAAGGTTGTTTCCACCAATTTCTGTTTCACAGTAAAAGAAAAGCAAGACTTGTTTCTATAATAAAATCCCAGTAAAAGTTTCAGGTTTTTTTTACAACATACTGAATGTGCTCCTTAAAACTCAAGTGGTCATCAATTAAAAATCCTAAATATTTAAAAGCAGATACTAACATAATTTGTTGCACATTTCTTGTTAAAATGTTCTCACACAGTGATGATCTTACAGTTTTTGATGTGGTAAAGAACATACACTTTGTTTTCTCTGCATTTAAAAGCAGTTGAAGATAGCAAAGTTGTTCTTGTACTCTGTCAAATGCATGTTGGAGATTTTAAAGGTCTCAGCAGGAGTGGGTACTGTGCAGTATATGACCGTATCATCAGCATAGAAATGGAAAGTTGAGTTCGGAATATTCTGTCCAAGATTATTTATGTAAATAGCGAATAACAAGGGGCCCAACACAGAACCTTGAGGCACACCCTTTTTCAGAGGAGAAACCTTCTATCTGAACAGCCTGAGTTCTACTTGTGAGGTCATTTGCAAACCATCCAACTGCTTGCTGAGAAAAACTAATAGCTGAAAAACGTTTGATTCAAATGACATGATCAACAGTATCAAAGGCCTTTGAAAAGTCAATAAAGAGGGACAGACAGCACTGCTTCTTGTCAAGAGCTTCAGTTACATCATTTATAAACTTCATAGCAGCAGTGACAGTACTGTGATTTTTGCGAAAACCTGACTGAAATGGTGACAGAATAAAGTTGGTGTCCAAAAAGTATTTTATCTGTTCACTGATAAGGGATTCAAGCACTGTTGCCAGAACAGAGCGTTTAGAGATCGGTCTGTAATTATTCAGATTACTAGGGTCACTTTCTTTTAATAGGGGGATTACAAGGGTAGATTTCCAATCCAAGGGGATTTCATTTAAAATTAGAGTAAGGTTAAAAATGTGAGTCAGTGGTCCAGCTATAATTTCAGCTGCCAACTTTAAGAAGAGCGGCTCCAACTTATCTGAGCCAGCTGGCTTTCTAGGTTTAAGTTGTTTTAGGGCCCTCATGACTTCTGTTGTGGTAAAGGGCGTAAAGTTAAAAACCTGGGTATTTTCAACGGTTCTTTCCGGAGTTAGCAGAACTTCAGTAGAGTTGTCAGAATTATAGAGAAAACGAGAGGAAATAAAATGATTATTATAATGACTACTCATTTCTCTTCGGTCACTTACTCTGACACCATCAACAAGTATACTAGGTGGGAGATTGACTGAATTACAGTAGGCGGACAAAGATTTGATGATTTTCCAAATCTTCTTTGGGTGTTTGAGGTTTTCAGTTGTGGTGGAGAAATAAAATTCTGATTTGACTTTCCGAATGAGAGGTAAATTGATTTCTTAATTGTCTAAAATTCAACCAATCTGCTTACAACCCTGACTTGTGTGCCCTGGCCCAAGCAGCGTTACGCTCATGCAATACATCTGACAGGTCCGATGTAAACCACTGATTGTCACGTCCTTTAACCCTACATTTTCTAAAAGGGGCATGTTTGTTCACTATACTCAAGAAGTTCTCGTGAAAATATTTCCAAGACAGTTCAACATTATCAAAAAGAGCAATTCTATCCCAATTAAAAAGATGCAAGTCATGTAAAAAAGCTTGCGTCTCAAATAATTTCATATTACGTTTTTCAACAAGACGAGGCTTGCTTTTAGGAATCCTTGTGTCTTGCACTTCTGCAATCACACAATGATCACTCACATCATTAGGGAAAACACCAGATGCAACACATTTAAAGGGCATATTTGTTAGAATTAAGTCAATTATTGTAGCTTTTTGAGGGCATTTAGGATTAGGTATTGTAGGTGAGTTAATTAATTGTGTTAAATTTAGAGATTCACACTGTGCTTTCAAAGAGTCACACACAAATGTGAGCCAGTCCCAGTTCAAATCACTATTTCATTGTATTTCAGTTGAGACAGAAGCTTCACAAGAGTAGATAGGGAATTACGAGGGGCAGATGGTGACCTATAACACCCCACTAGCATAATGGGGTGATACTAGCTAATTCAATTTCAAGTGCTAACAGTTCAAGTTTTTTACTTACTGATTCAGAGAGCACTAATTTAACATCAAACCTCTGCTTAATATGTATGGCCACTCCACCACCTATCCTTTGTCGGTCAGTACGATAGACATTAGAGCCATGAATGTAAATATCTTTATCGAATGGTGCTAGCTGTCTGCTACTGCTACCTGAACAGGTGGATTATAGGTAGGCCAAAGTCTATGGCAATCCAGTGACATTTGATGAGAAACTATCCACCAGAAATCCCACTCTGCAGAGAATTTGTTTCTCTTGCAGAGTACCACTCATTCAGACTAAAATGAATTAAAATCTCATACATAAAAAACACAAAAACTCAGACCTCAGGTAAGAACACACTGAACACAGAATAGACATGGTTGCCATCTTGGATTCCTATTCATGCTGTCCGAGTAAACCAAGCACAAGTTGCAACCTAGCAGGAACCAGGAAGCGTTGACCTAACTTGTTATCTTCCACTGCAAGTTGTCTCGCAGCAGCAGTTTCTGTCTTCCAGCCCGCTAAAACAGCCAAGGACGGACTTCAAGTACCTCAACAATGATAGTATATATCTGTATCATGAATCACCCCGACTTAAACAAGTTGAAAAACTTATTCGGGTGTTACCATTTAGTGGTCAATTGTACGGAATATGTACCTGCAACCTACTAATAAAAGTCTCAATCAATCAATCAATCAAAACGAAGATAAGTCGACAACACGCAGACAAAGCAGAGCCAGGGCAAAATTTCAAACTCAAGCACATTTGCATTCTAAATAATTACGTATTGTGATACTTGGGCTGCTTGCATAATATGTGTCCCCTCCCCCTAGAAGCAGCCTCAGTGATGTTGACTAGGGAACTCCTGAATAAATAGAGGAGCGCGTGGGACTGCCCCTCAGAGCGTGGTGGGAGACTAACTGAGTGTGCAGCCCCAAACGTTTCTCCTCTCCACATGAGCAAAATTGAACTCTGTCTCTGCCTGATTCCTTGCTTCTTGTCTCGTTTAATAGATAGTTCGGTGTTTGAACCTGACATATTTGTATTCAGTCACGTGACTTCTTCCGGGAAGTGAAAAACGTGGTGGTCAACCAAGCCAAGATGTCTGTTGTGCAGCTAGCATCTCTCTGAATACACAAAGGGCCTAGATCAGGGGCGTCCAACATACGGCCCACGTGCCGGATCAGGCCCTCGAACAGGTTTTATCCGGCCCGCGGCATGAGTTTGCTAAGTACAAAAATGAGTCGAAATTTTTGACTGAAAGAAACTGCTGTTGTAAATGTGTCCTCTAGATGTCGCAATAGCAATTCTTTGTGTCTATGTAGATGATGCTACATATGTACAAAAAAAAACAACAACACATAATGTTAGCCCACCAGTCGGGCAAAATTAGCAAACTACATCAATAACATCCTGTAATTTGATTTTGCTATTCTTATTTTATCTTTATAGATTGAAAATAAACACCAATGTGTTGACTGATGAACATTATCACATCATTGATTCTGAGAGTGTAAAAAAGGACAAATAAAGATAGAATACTATTAAAGGGGAACATTATCACAATTTCAGAATGGTTAAAACCATTAAAAATCAGTTCCCAGTGGCTTATTTTATTTTTCGAAGTTTTTTTCAAAATTTTACCCATCACGAATATCCCTAAAAAAAGCTTCAAAGTGCCTGATTTTAACCATCGTTATATACACCCGTCCATTTTTCTGTGACATCACATAGTGATGCCAACACAAACAAACATGGCGGAAAGAACAGCAAGCTATAGCGACATTAGCTCGGATTCAGACTCGGATTTCAGCGGCTTAAGCGATTCAACAGATTATGTATGTATTGAAACGGATGGTTGTAGTGTGGAGGCAGGTAGCGAAAACGAAATTGAAGAAGAAACTGAAGCTATTGAGCCATATCGGTTTGAACCGTATGCAAGCGAAACCGACGAAAACGACACGACAGCCAGCGACACGGGAGAAAGCGAGGACGAATTTGGCGATCGCCTTCTAACCAACGATTGGTATGTGTTTGTTTGGCATTAAAGGAAACTAACAACTTTGAACTAGGTTTACAGCATATGAAATATATTTGGCAACAACATGCACTTTGAGAGTGCAGACAGCCCAATTTTCATCAATTAATATATTCTGTAGACATACCCTCATCCGCGCTCTTTTCCTGAAAGCTGATTTGTCCAGTTTTGGAGTTGATGTCAGCAGGCCAGGGAAGCTAGGGTCGATATTCTTCTCTTGATTATCTTCGGTGGCATAAGGGACGGTGTGAGCCAAGACATCCAGGGGGTTTAGCTCGCTCGTCCGCGGGAACAAACTGCCGCCATTGCTTGCCGTGCTACCGAGGTCCTTTGTCCCTGAATTGCTCACACACTCCGGCAGATTCCATGGGGGTCTGGCGGCAGATTTCTTTGACTTTATCGTTGGAAATGCATCTGCTTTGAGTGTCGCAGGATATCCACACATTCTTGCCATCTCTGTCGTAGCATAGCTTTCGTCGGTAAAGTGTGCGGAACAAACGTCCAATTTCTTGCCACTTTCGCATCTTTGGGCCACTGGTGCAACTTGAATCCGTCCCTGTTCGTGTTGTTACACCCTCCGACAACACACCGACGAGGCATGATGTCTCCAAGGTATGGAAAACAGTCGAAAAAACGGAAAATAACAGAGCTGATTTGACTCGGTGTTTGTAGTGTGTTTGAGAAAATGGCGGATTGCTTCCGAGAGCGAATAATAGAAAGGTGTTCAATTCGCCAAAATTCACCCATTTAGAGTTCGGAAATCGGTTAAAAAATATATATGGTCTTTTTTCTGCAACATCAAGGTATATATTGACGCTTACATAGGTCTGGTGATAATGTTCCCCTTTAACCGCAACATGTAAGTGTAAAAAAAACAACAACAACATTATGATTTGTACATTTTCAGAATGTGTTTGTTCTATTTTTAAACAAAGAAAACAATCTGCAGTTGTCTTTATTTTTAAGTTATCTTGCCGCGATTTTACCAGTCCGGCCCACTTGGGGGTAGATTTTTCTCCATGTGGCCCCCCCATCTAAAATTAGTTGGACACCCCTGGCCTCGATCTTCCTGCAAAAAGCAGCTACGAGAAAAAAAAATCTAGCTATGAAACGAAATAGATCCCTAAAGATTTGTTGAGTAATATCAAGGACTATCCGTCGGTGGCGTTCCCAGACATGTGGAACTATCTTGAGTTCCAGACGTCATTCTACACCACAAAGGAGATGAAAGCTTAAAAAGGCATGGATGGCTACAATTTATTTGTGTGTGGCTGGGTCAAGTAAAATAGTATCAAGACTCTCGCTGATAAATCATGCGTGGTTTTTGTTCGGGTAAGGTCGGATTTTATCATTCAACTTTGCGTCTTGCGAGGACGCGTCCATGTAAACAAACAAGGACTAGGACCCCACATCTGCCACCCGTGACTGCATATCCATTTAACTAACTAACTATTATTCAATCATCACCATATTTGATTTTTGTCCTGTTGTTGGTTAATAAAAGTCCACAACCATAAAAGACTTCCAGTAAGATGTGTAATAAGAGCTATAAATGATGTAGATATTATAGTTTGTATGCATATATTTTATGAGGCCAACCTCACATAATGTGGATGGTTGGCATAAGAGCTGCAAAGTAAAATACAGTAACACCTCATTTGTGTTCTATGTTCTGCAGACGTCCAGCGGGTGTCAGCGGGGAGTCATGAAGAGGAGTGGCACACCAGTGTGGGACAGAAGGAGCTACAGGCCCCCTCCCACATTAAAGAGGAGCAGCTTCATGATGAAGATAAAGCTCAGTCCTTACAGCTTCATCACAGTCAAAGTGAGGAGAACAGAGGGGCGGAGCTTGTAAGTCAACACCTCACAGAAGCTGATGGAGAGCATTGTGAAGATATCAAGTCAGAACCAGACAGCATATTTGCTCCACTGTCAGACATGGACCACATGATGTCAGACTCTTCTGATCACAGTGACCACATTCAAAAACCTTTGGAGAGTAAAAATGAGTCTAAAGGTGATACGAGACATCACACTAACAACAAACACTTTGACTGCTCTGAATGTGGGAAATCATTTAGGCAGAAGAGTAATTTTACAGTACACATGAGAACACATACTGGAGAGAAACCTTTTGCTTGCTCTGTTTGTAAGAAGAGTTTCTCCATAAAGCAACACATGACCAGACACATGAGAACACACACTGGAGAGAAACCTTTTACTTGCTCTGTTTGTAAGAAAAGTTTCTCCATAAAGCAACACATGACCAGACACATGAGAACACACACTAGAGAGAAACCTTTTCCTTGCTCTGTTTGTAAGAAGAGTTTCTCCAGAAAGCTTGCCATGACCACACACATGAGAACACATACTGGAGAGAAACCTTTTACTTGCTCTGTTTGTAAGAAGATTTTCTCCCGAAAGCTTGACATGACCACACACATGAGAATACATACTGGAGAGAAACCTTTTACTTGCTCTGTTTGTAAAAAGAGTTTCTACAGAAAACTTGACATGACCACACACAAGAGAACACATACTGGAGAGAAACCTTTTACTTGCTCTGTTTGTAAGAAGAGTTTCTCCAGAAAGCGTAACATGACCACACACATGAAAACACACACTGGAGAAAAGCCTTTTCTGTGCTCAGTGTGTCCCAAAAGATTCTCCATAAATCAGCAAATGAAAAGACACATGAGAACACACACTGGTGAGAAACCGTTTAGTTGCACTGTGTGTGATAAGGTGTTCAGGTTTAAGTATCAGGTCAGTAAACACAAGTGTGTAACAGTCATGGAAGCTGCAGGGATTTAAAAACACTTAAACAGTGATTGTGCTAAATGTAGTTTAAAAACCCAGCATGTTTAATATGAATGTATATTTGATGTTGTATGTAGTGCTTCTCATCTTCTAGTCTTATATGTTGTCCTGGAGTTACTTTTTAAGTTGTGTGCATGTATTGAATATTATATATGTAGCTACTATTGTATTCTATTTTCTCATTGTTAAAGAGAGGACATCTTATTATTTTCATTTGGGTTTTTTTCCACACATTTTTTTCGATTACATTTGATTGATGTTCTTATCCAATTAAAAGTATGAATGAATACAATGGTTAACAAAATGTGGACTCTGGTAGATTGGCAGCCTTGTTACATCATGGATGTTAACTACTGCAAAACATCGACAAAGAAGAAAAAGGCTCTGGTGCAGTAGGTGGCGGTAGCCTACTATGCATTGTAACTCCGCCAATAGCACTTAATTCACCTGGTGGGCCAGAAGAAGAAGAAGAAGAAGAAGAACGGACTGACCGACCGACCGGATATATTTAACGTTAATCCGCGATTTCACCGAGCGTTTCACTGACGGTGAGCAGCCTGACACTGCTTCATTAACACCGCCGCTGTTTGACTCGGGGGCCGGGGCAGACGCACGCAGTAACAGTCACCTGTTACCATACCGACGAGCTAACGTGTCCAGGTTATAACCCTGTTGTCAATAAACACACGTGGAGACGGTGCTTCAGATACTGCATTTATACCGGACCACAGGAGGTATTATCAAAACGGTGTAGACACTTAGAAATCTCATAAGGAAAGTGAACAGATGTCCATCAGTGTGAAAATTAATTTGCTTCCAATGCTTCCAGGCTTCAACTAGTGCCGCAGCTGTGGCAGCTGGCGCAGCTGAGGCAGTAAGAGAGGGTGAGGAGGAAGGGATAGTAAGTACGCAGGGAGATGTTGTAGGAGAGGAGGAAGACAGGCAGCATGTAGAGCCAGCTAGGGCGGAGGGAACAGGTGAGACTCAGCAAACACTGAAAAATAAAGCAGGGTCAGATCAGAAATGCACTTTTCTCATGAAAAGGGTCCTATTTTATATTATTATGTGCCTTATGGAGAGGACCACATAGAGCGACTAGCTCCAGTGCGACCTGTTCAGCAGCAGCAGGAGGAGGAAGAGGAGGTTGACTGACTGTGGCAGGACACCTCTGCCTCTGTTTCACTTTATGTTGCTGGTAAATAATATGGTTGTGGTAGTAGGCTAAAGTTAAATTATTTAGTATGCACTAATTAAAGGGGCAGAGCTTTAAGATACATTTTAGCTTTTATATTTGATAAGATATATTTTTTTGTAAGAACCACAATTAATAAGTTAAAGTTAAAGTACCAATGATTGTCACACACACACTAGGTGTGGTGAAATTTGTCCTCTGCATTTGACCCATCCCCTTGTTCCACCCCCTGGGAGGTGAGGGGAGCAGCGGGCAGCAGCGGGCAGCAGCGGTGCCGCGCCCGGGAATCATTTCTGGTGATTTAACCCCCAATTCCAACCCTTGATGCTGAGTGCCAAGCAGGGAGGCAATGGGTCCCATTTTTATAGTCTTTGGTATGACTCGGCCGGGGTTTGAACTCACAACCTACCGATCTCAGGGCGGACACTCTAACCACTAGGCCACTGAGTAAATATATTTCAGTGAATAACTAATTGTTCAAATCTGTATATAAATATGTACATAAAGTGTTGTAATTATATTCCAACTCCGCGTTCTTCTTGGTCATCGCCGCTGCCGCCCCCACCCCCCGACCACACCACCACAAATAGATGCCTGTCCTGTGGGAAACACTGATATATATATTAGAACAAATACTTTCCTTAACAGGTAGCAAAATGACACCACAAAAAGTGAACTAGCAGCAGGACCCAGTAAATATTTTCTTAATTTACTAATTAATTAACTATAAAGAGTAACATTACAGTGGATATTTCACAAGAGTTCACCAAAAACTGGAAATTGGGAATGCTACATAAAAGCCTTCAGTGATTTTTAAGATGCAGACGAACGAGGTGGCACCGTGCAGTAAGAAAAGGGATATTTATTGATAAAAGAACAAAAACCGAGAGCAACAGGGAACTATGAAGAAAACCAAACAAACTGCTGAAACCCAGCAAAACACTCACAGGAAATGTGGAGTAGACGGCGTCCACAAAGTACGTGCGCACTAGAGATTGGCATCAAAAAGTATAGTCGATCGTCACCCGTGAACAAAGAATAATGTCCGGACAATGAAGGTAGCAATCTTGATTGCAATCTAGTGTCATGTCAGCACACTGGGACTGTAAAGCAGGATTGAGACAATGTTGTTCTCATGTCGCCTCACTTGTCTTTTATGTGGACGCTACAGTCCGGATGAGAAAAGTAAGTTACTTCTATCTACGGTTATTTAATTTAGATACATGTTTTACTTACAAATTATTTTTTATTGACATCCAGCATCAGACATTATTATTCATTACATCATGTTTGCATACATCATAAATCTATTGTCTGCCCTAAAGGTCCAAATATTATTTTTGTTTATTTCCCAACGATGACACCCCCCCCAAAAAAAGAGAAAAACAGCAACAAAAAACAAACAAAAAAAGTAATAATAATAATAACAATAATACATTTTATTTATAAGGCGCCTTTCTGGGAACTCAAGGACACCGTACAAAATCAAAACAATAGAATGAAATTGGATAAAAAAAAACAACAAAAGTTAAAGTTAAAGTTAAAGTACCAATGATTGTCACACACACACTAGGTGTGGCGAAATTATTCTCTGCATTTAACCCATCACCCTTGATCACCCCCTGGGAGGTGAGGGGAGCAGTGGGCAGCAGCGGTGGCCGCGCCCGGGAATCATTTTTGGTGATTTAACCCCCAATTCCAACCCTTGATACTGAGTGCCAAGCAGGGAGGTAATGGGTCCCATTTTTATAGTCTTTGGTATGACTCGGCCGGGGTTTGAACCCACAACCTACCGATTTCAGGGCGGACACTCTAACCACTGAGCCAACAACAAAGATAGAAAAGAAAAGATGATTACAATGAATAAGCAGTCAGGAATAGGTGTGTTTTGTGTCTTGATTTGAAGAGGGATATTGAATCTAAGTTACGAAGGTCTCGTGGTAAAGAGTTCCAAAGATGTGGGGCAGAGCGGCTGAAAGCTCGGGCACCCATGGGTGGACACTTTAAATAAAGGGACAGTGAGATGGATAGATGAAGAGGATCTTAGGGAACGTGAGGGTGTGGTGACGTGGATTAGGTCAGAGAGATACGATGGAGAGAGGTTATGGATGGCTTGGAAAGTGAGGAGAATTATTTTAAAGTGGATACGATGTTTGATGGGTAGCCAGTGGAGTGATGTGCTGGATTGAAGGGGTCCTGGTGATTATCCGGGCTGCAGAGTTCTGGAGAAGCTGAAGTTTGTGAAGTGACTTGTGAGGGAGACCAAACAGGAGAGAGCTGCAGTAGTCCAGGCGAGAGGTGACCAGTATGGCAGCAGTATGAGGGGTAAGGGATGGGCGAAGACGATTAATGTTCCGAAGATGAAAGTAAGCAGACCGGGTAACGCCGTTTATGTGGGCTTGAAAGGAGAGTGTGCTGTCGAGGCAGACTCTTGACGATAGTAAATAAATAAACAGAAAAAAACTATAGACATATAAGGAGTCATCTTTTTTTTAAACAGTTTAATCACTGATTAGAAAAAATAAAATCCGGCTTATGGGGCGTGACATAATCGACCCAGTATTCCCAGTGTGAAGTAAATTTCTCTCATTCATAATTTGATAAAAGCCATTATCGTCTCTGTTTTATAAATGTCCATTGTGATTTCCATCCATCGCTTCAAAGTTGGGCTCTCCTGTAATATCCATTTCCTGGTAATGCTCTTTTTACAAGCCACTAGTAGGATATTCATGAAGTATTTATCTTTTTTCAGCCAATCCTGAGGCGCATGTCCGAAAAACAGAATCTTACTTTCAAGGGGTCATTTGAAAATATCCTGGAGAGCTTGGTGTATCTCTTTCCAATAGTCCTTTATGGCAGAGTAGTCCCAGAAAACATGCTAGTGGTTTGCGTTTAGATTCGCACAATTTCTCCAACAGGCAGGGGAGTTGTTATCATAGTGAGACTTCTGAGAAGGTGTAATAAAAAATCTGATCAAACTTTTCCTGCCAAACTCCCTCCACTTGGGTGCAAGTCCATTGATATTTCCATTTTATTGTCCATTCTTCCTCAGATATAGTCCCTCCTTCCTTCTCCAATTTTGTTTTAATATGTGAAGTTGAGTATGATTTATTATATACGAGCATGAAACACTTCAATCAATAGTTTCTGAATTATAGACTTTTGTAAACAGTTCAATTAAACATATGCTTGTCTTTTTTTTAATTTTTCACCTTCATATTACCAAAATGCCGCAACTGCAAATATCGATAGAAGTCTTGTTTTTTTAATAAATGTGTCCTTTTAATAGTTTCAAAACTGAGCATTCTTTAATCTTTCATTACACTACAGGTACAGCAGTCTTGGACGTGCATTCATTTTAATAGAATGAATTTGTAATGGCCATAGGGGTCCATCGAGGCGTACTGTATATGTATAATAAATATTGCCAGTCACAGTTAACTTGTGCTCAGCTGGGAAAATAAATATATATATACTTATTATGTCATCCATTTACTTATTATAAACTGTTACAGGCGTATCAAATAATCATGTTAATATTAAAAATGTAACTTAATAATATGTGGGGATATAAAAGGCATCCGGTGCTATCAGACCGGGCGGAAGCGGAAATTGACGTCACAAACCACCAAGGAGCACCCAGCGTTTTTGCTACGGAGCCACTTCATGGAAGAATCCTCATTTTTTTACCTTTTTTGTGGACTTTCCATTGGCCTGTGGAGAACCGGCACAACAGACTCTTTTTCCAGGAGGACTTTGAGTTGGATGCGCAGACGTGGTACCGTGAGTACGCTGCGGCTTCCAAACATTTAATCGTTTGCCCGTACGTGCATGCCTCTATGTACATGTCACATACGTAACTTTAGGGACTTTGGGGAAATATATGTGCTGTATGAACTTTTGGGAGGTGAACGGTACTTTGGGCTGTGGGATTGAGTGTTTTGTGCGGGTGTGTGGTTTGTATTGGTGGGTTATATGGACGGGAGGGGGGAGGTGTTTGTAATGCGGGATTAATTTGTGGCATATCAAATACAAGCCTGATCGTCTTGTGGCTAATAGTTATACATGTCTTGTGTTTATTTACTATATTAATCATTCCCAGCTGAATATCAGGTCCCACCCGTGACTCCTTAATTGCGTAGTAGCAGAGACACCCGGAGAACTTGGGTACGTTTGTTACAAATTCTACAGCTAAGGCTAAAAAAAAGAATTAAGTTTCATTGTGCTATGTCATCTTTTATTTTTTTATGTATGGGTAGATAATTGTATTCTGATAATTTTGTAATATATTTTTATAAAATGATGTCCAGGTATTTAAAAGACTCTGTTTGCCATGCCAGGGGGTAACTGCTTCTGATTTCTCCTGGTGGGTTATAATTATATGAGAGGAGCTGGGTTTTACCTATATTGATTTTATATCCTGATAATTGACCATACAGTTCAAATGATTGCATTAATTTAAGAAGAGAGTATGTTGAGTGCCCAAGATCGACTAGCAGGCCAATTTAAACTCTCTCCCTTTAATAATAATTCCCTTAATATTTTTATTTTGTCTAATAGACTGAGCTAGTAGCTCCAGGTATAATGCAAAGAGTAATGGTGACCATGCACATCCCTGTCTAGAACCCCTTACTAAGATAAAACTATTTAATAATCATCCATTGACTTTAATCCTAGCAGCAGGATTGTTATATAGTGCCTGTATAGTTTTAATGATTATATCCTGGAAGGCAAATTTAAATAGAACTCTGTCAAGAAAATTCCAATTAACCGAATAAAAGGCCTTTTCAGCATCCACACTTATAACAATTGCTTCAATGTTTGTTCTTTGTATATGATCCATGATATGTAGTGTCTTTCTTATATTATATATAGCGTATCAAAACACGTATTGGTATGTCAGACTTAGCTTTGTCGTGGTTTAACTCTTATCTTACTGACAGGATGCAATGCGTCTCCCATAATAATGTGACCTCGGACTATGTTAAGGTAACGTGCGGAGTTCCTCAGGGTTCGGTTCTTGGCCCTGCACTCTTTAGTATTTACATGCTGCCGCTAGGCGACATCATACGCAAATACGGTGATGCTGATGACACCCAACTCTACATGCCCCTAAAGCTGACCAACACGCCGGATTGTAGTCAGCTGGAGGCGTGTCTTAATGAAATTAAACAATGGATGTCCGCTAACTTCTTGCAACTCAACGCCAAGAAAACGGAAATGCTGATTATCGGTCCTGCTAAACACCGACATTTATTTAATAATACCACCTTAACATTTGACAACCAAACAATTACACAAGGCGAATCAGTAAAGAATGTGGGTATTATCTTCGACCCAACTCTCTCGTTTGAATCACACATTAAGAGTGTTACTAAAACGGCCTCCTTTCATCTCCGTAATATCGCTAAAATTCGTTCTATTCTATACACTAGCGACGCTGAGATCATTATTCATGCGTTCGTTACGTCTCGTCTCGACTACTGTAACGTATTATTTTCGGGTCTCCCTATGTCTAGCATTAAAAGACTACAATTGGTACAAAATGCGGCTGCTAGACTTTTGACAAGAACAAGAAAGTTTGATCATATTACGCCTATACTGGCTCACCTGCACTGGCTTCCTGTGCACTTAAGATGTGACTTTAAGGTTTTACTATTTACGTATAAAATACTACACGGTCTAGCTCCGTCCTATCTTGTCGATTGCATTGTACCATATGTCCCGGCAAGAAATCTGCGTTCAAAGAACTCCGGCTTATTAGTGATTCCCAGAGCCCAAAAAAAGTCTGCGGGCTATAGAGCGTTTTCTATTGGGGCTCCAGTACTATGGAATGCCCTCCCGGTAACAATTAGAGATGCTACCTCAGTAGAAGCATTTAAGTCCCATCTTAAAACTCATTTGTATACTCTAGCCTTTAAATAGCCCCCCTGTTAGACCAGTTGATCTGCCGTTTCTTTTCTTTTCTCCTCTGCTCCCCTGTTCCTTGTGGAGGGGGGGGGGGGGGGGGGCACAGGTCCGGTGGCCATGGATGAAGTGCTGGCTGTCCAGAGTCGGGACCCGGGGTGGACCGCTCGCCTGTGCATCGGCTGGGAACATCTCTGCGCTGCTGACCCGTCTCCGCTCGGGATGGTGTCCTGCTGGCCCCACTATGGACTGGACTCTTACTATTATGTTGGATCCACTATGGACTGGACTCTCACAATATTATGTCAGACCCACTCGACATCCATTGCTTTCGGTCTCCCCTAGAGGGGGGGGGTTACCCACATATGCGGTCCTCTCCAAGGTTTCTCATAGTCATTCACATCGACGTCCCACTGGGGTGAGTTTTTCCTTGCCCTTATGTGGGCTTTGTACCGAGGATGTCGTTGTGGCTTGTGCAGCCCTTTGAGACACTTGTGATTTAGGGCTATATAAATAAACATTGATTGATTGATTGATTGATTGATTGATGAAGGAAAGTCGAGTGCTAAAAGAGTACACTAAGATGATGAAGGTGTAGAAAGGAGGAAAAAGATGATGGTAGATAATTGCAAGATTATATATAAATTTAAGTCAGATCAAGACATGAAGGATATTAGTTTGATTACACTGGTTAAGGGGTTAAAGAAGGACATTGGAGAGGTGGATAAGGCCAAAGTGCTAAAGGACGGAAGCCTTTTGATCAAATGTAAAAATGGAGAGCAAAAGAACGAAGCAAGGTGTAACCCATATTTAAAACACCCATTGAAAACATGCATACAGTGCAAAGACTTTTATTGTGGAGGGTTACTTCCTGCCGCTCGCTTCCTTTTTAAGGAAGTGCTGCTCACTTCACCACCCCCTCCCGTCTGCTGTGGCTGCGGTGCTGTGAGACACGCTTGAGAAGAAACTTGCAAAATCTTCTCATTCTCACACTTTGCAAACTTCTTAATTAGGTGAGTCTTTTGCCATGGCATAATCAACGGAATTCCAAACTCACAATCATGTGTCATGTCGCCAATATTATTTTAGCATTTGTTTTAGCATAGGCGCTGACCGCTGCCATTCTTCCATAGAGCCGGTGTTGTACCGAAATCTGTTACCCATCGGAATTTGTAACTCCAGGGGGCGATGTTCCCATGGCGTTTGTTTGATGGTTAAACGGCAAGCCCAAAGAGGAGGAGGAGAAGAACGCTTGCGTAAATGGCGTAAACTATCCTTAATGCTGAAACGTCAGTTGTCAGAATTTCAGCATGAATAAATTACACATATTCTGGAAATCAATGACTTACTTTCATTATAGTTTGAGTCCATTGTATCAGCTGTTGATTCTCTCTCTCACACGCATACATTTTCCAATATAGATAAGGCTATACATGCACATGCGGTTGTTCTGTTTGTTATGGCTGTATGTTCCCTATTCTTAAGCCAGGCACCTCAATTACCATTTCCTGCCCTTTTTACACCCCCCCCCCCCCCCCCCCCCCCCCCCATTTGGACCCCCAGAATCAGGACGCACTAGGGTTAAATTTTCCGATAAACTGTGACTTGGCGGTCAGATTTCGAGACCTTACTGTATGTTCCTTATTCTTAAGCCAGGCACCTCAAATACCATTTCCTGCCCTTTTTACACCCCCCCTCCCTTTATCTCCATTCACCTTTTCTCATTTGTCCCCCCAGAGTCAGGACGCACGAGGGTTACATTTTCCGATAAGCAGCTTGGCCGTCAGATTTCGAGACTTCACTGCATCTTTCAGCATTTATAATACAGATTTTTATTAAAATACATATACCCTAACCAGGGGCGCCGAAAAGGGGGGGTAAAGGCGACGGATTCTAGGGGCCCATGATGGAGGGGGGCCCAGAGAGGCCCCTAATGATGATGACATTATAATACAGAAAAAATAATGACACTGTGTTGGGGGCCCTGTAAAGATTCTTTTCATGGGGCCCAAAATCCCTAGCGGCGCCCTTGACCCTAACCATCAAACTAAACTAAGCAAAAACAGAGCTAAACAGAAACCATTTTTTTACAATAAATTTTGGAATTCAAATGCAACATACAATCATAACTTATTTTTTAATACAGAAATTAACATGGTATGTTCCTGGCATGCATCACAACGATATCCCTCCTCCTTGGGGTTTCCCCACACAAAAGCTGTGGTACCATCGCCCGCACCGCTCGCACTGGATCTGAAATGAATGCATTTGGTCAAGTGTATCAATTCATTGTAAATCAATATGTAAATTGATTAAATAAATTATATTTATTGATATCATTTATATATTCCACCAATTCTCAATAGGTGCTTGATTCCATGATTTAGATTGGAGTCAAAATCCGCTAATAAATTGGAAGGTGGGCTTCAAACTGGATAAAGCCGAATGTTTCAAGTACTTTGGTATGGCGCCACCTCCTGTTAATAGTGTGAAATGCCATAAACTTACGCCTAGTTGGCTGGGCAAAACGCCGACGGGCTTATTGGAAAATGTAACCCTCGTGCGCCCTGATTCTGGGAGTCCAAATGAGAAAAAGTGTATGGAGATGAAGGGAGGGTGTGTGTAAGGGCAGGAAAATGGTAATTGAGGTGCCTGGTTTAAGAATAGGGAACATACAGCCATAACAAACAGAACAACCGCATGTGCATGTATAGCCTTATCTATATTGGAAAATGTATGCGTGTGAGAGAGAATCAACAGCTGATACAATGGACTCATACTATAATGAAAGTAAGTCATTGATTTCCAGAATATGTGTAATTTATTAATGCTGAAATTCTGACAACTGACGTTTCAGCATTAAGGATAGTTTACGCCATTTACGCAAGCGTTCTTCTTCTCCTCCTCTTTGGGCTTGCCGTTTAACCATCAAACAAACGTCATGGGAACATCGCCCCCTGGAGTTACAAATTCCGATGGGTAACAGATTTCGGTACAACACCGGCATGTTCGATTATCGGGGCGTGCATGGTATGTTGTTTTGCCTCGATTACTCAGGTATGTTTTATTTTCTTCTGATCATCTAGCCGATTTACAGACAACAGTTTAGTCTAGCAAAGTGGCAAAGGGCTTTAAACTGCTAATATGCGTTTGCCACTTTGTGGATGCGAATCAGATGGAACGCAGGTGCGTGCATTTAGGTTGTTGCGCAACACTTTAATTTAACTTTGCTTGATTGTTTATCAATTTGGAATGTTTGGATAAGTACTTGAATACGAATTATGATACATTGAGTTTCTAATGAGTATTATTATGAAACTAGGTTATGTAAGTGCACTTGTAATTGAATTTGTAATTGAATTTGTAAATTATCTATGATTGAGTTTTATCACTTTAGATAAGAAATCATGATCTGTATTATTAGAAATGTATTATGAATGTTCATTTTAATTCAATCAATCAATCAATGTTTATTTATATAGCCCTAAATCACAAGTGTCTCAAAGGGCTGCACAAGCCACAACGACATCCTCGGTATAGCCCACATAAGGGCAAGGAAAAACTCACCCCAGTGGGACGTCGATGTGAATGACTATGAGAAACCTTGGAGAGGACCGCATATGTGGGTAACCCCCCCCCCCCCCCCCTCTAGGGAGACCGAATGCAATGGATGTCGAGTGGGTCTAACATAATATTGTGAGAGTCCAGTCCATAGTGGATCCAGCATAACAGTAAGAGTCCAGTCCACAGTGGGGTCAGCAGGAAACCATCCCGAGCGGAGACGGGTCAGCAGCGCAGAGATGTTCCCAACCAATATACAGGCGAGCGGTCCACCCCGGGTCCCGACCCCGGACAGCCAGCACCCCATCCATGGCCACCGGATCTGTGTGTCTTCCCCTCCTCAAGGGATAGGGGGGAGCAGAGGAGAAAAGAAAAGAAACGGCAGATCAACTGGTCTAAAAAAGGGGGGCTATTCAAAGGCTAGAGTATACAAATGAGTTTTGAGATGGGACTTAAATGTTTCTACTGAGGTAGCATCTCTAACTGTTACCGGGAGGGCATTCCATAGTGCTGGAGCCCGAATAGAAAACGCTCTACAGCCCGCAGACTTTTTTTGGGCTCTGGGAATCACTAATAAGCCGGAGTTCTTTGAACGCAGATTTCTTGCCGGGACATATGGTACAATACAATCGGTAAGATAGGCTGGAGCTAGACCGTGTAGTATTTTATACGTAAGTAGTAAAACCTTAAAGTCGCATCTTAAGTGCACAGGAAGAAGAATTGGACTCATGGTTGTATATTAATCAACATGGTTGGTTATGTTATATCAATTGGTTTATTAGTACAACAAATTAGTCATTCCGGACAATTGAATGCTTACATTATGCTTTCAAGTACATATATAATGTACTTTGCTAGTGAAGAGGTAACTAGGTTACTCACTTTGTTTTTTTTGGACTTTTAGGTCAGGTTTTTTTTTTACGGGAAGGAATACCCGTTGACCCAAACAACCTGAGCTTCCTATCCACCTTCAAACTCAACTCAACAAATGGCGAGCTAAAAACCTACGCGGTAGGACAAGCATTTTTTTCTCCTCCGCCGCGAACCTTTTGGATTACTTTTGTTTTTGAACTGAACTTTTGGACTGACGCGAAAGCGTTTGTGTACCTTTTGAACTGGTTCCGAGAAGGCAGAAGGACTGCATCTTGTATTTTTGTTTTGGGCATTATTTTTTATTTTTTTCTATTGTGTCATCTGTGTCATTTATATTCGTGTGTCAATACATTTAATGCAGTCGAAACCAAGATAACTAGTTGTCGTCATCTTTCATACCTCAGGCTCCTAGACGAACCATCTTCTGTTACACGGTTTATACTTTTAACCCGCCTAGCCCATGTAAGCGTTACAATTGGCGAGCTAGCCAGGAGCCTGACAGTGTGAACGATTTTTGATACGACCTTTTGTTTATACATATATTTTTTTTGTTGAGTTTAAAGATGGATTACTTTGTAGAAAGTGGTATGGACAATGCTCATATGGTCATTGTTAGTGGTGCAACAAACACTGAGACAGGGAAAGAAATTATTGATAATTTAAGCGGGTATGGTGACATTAAGAAAGCGATTATTGTTTACGATAGTCAAAACCCTTATTACAAAAACCTGGCCGTTGAGTTTGTAGACGTCGCGGCGTTAGAAAAGCTAAAACCGTTTTTGCCATATACGACGCACACAGCAACCGGTCAAGTTGTTGTTGAATTACTTTTGGCTGCGGTGCTGTGAGACACGCTTGAGAAGAAACTTGCAAAATCTTCTCATTCTCACACTTTGCGAACTTCTTGATTAGAGCCGGCATGTTCGATTATCGGGGCGTGTATGGTATGTTGTTTTGCCTCGATTACTCAGGTCAGGTTTTTTTTACGGGAAGGAATACCCGTTGACCCAAACAACCTGAGCTCCCTATCCACCTTCAAACTCAACTCAACAAATGGCGAGCTAAACACCTACGCGGTAGGACAAGCATTTTTTTCTCCTCCGCCGCGAACCTTTTGGATTACTTTTGTTTTTGAACTGAACTTTTGGACTGACGCGAAAGCGTTTGCGTACCTTTTGAACTGGTTCCGAGAAGGCAGAAGGACTGCATCTTGTATTTTTGTTTTGGGCATTATTTTTATACATTTAATGCAGTCGAAACCAAGATAACTAGTTGTCGTCATCTTTCATACCTCAGGCTCCTAGACGAACCATCTTCTGTTACACGGTTTATACTTTTAACCCGCCTAGCCCATGCAAGCGTTACAAATGCGATTGCAATAAGATAATAAAGGAAATAATAGAAGTGGGAGAACGAAAGGGGACTAGAGGAGTCGTGACAGGAATCCCAAGAGGAGAACATTTAAACGATTTGAAAAGAGAAATAAAAGGGGGAACTGTCACAATGATGAAGAGAATGTATTTGGAAACAGAAAAAAGACAGAGCGAATCTGTGCTAGTGCAGTTTGTCCAGGAAGTCCTCCCGGAAAGAATCACGATAGGGTTTTTAAGTTTTAAAGTTAGACATTATGTCCCACCCCCAGTACCTTGTTTCAAGTGCCAACACTATGGGCACATAGTAGTGTGTGTCATGCTAAGATGAGATGTGGAAGGTGTGGAGGGGAGCATGACTATGGACAATGTGGAAGTCATGAACAGATCAAGTGTTGTAACTGTGGGGGAATCACACAACAGCTTAAGGGGGCTGCATCAGAAGGAAACAGAAATACAGCACATCACAGTAGAAAGAAATATTACATACACAGAGGCAGTTAAAGTAAGACATCAAGAAAGTGGAGAACAAAACATAAATGAGAACAGTTCAAGTAATAAAAAACAAGAGGCAGCAAATACAGGAATTTCCATGGACAAACGAAGTGTGTTCCTGGCATACGTAATAAACTGTACAGAACAGGCAAGAAATGAGACTGAGAAGATCAAAATAATCGTCAACGCAGCAGCAAAGTTTTTAAATGTAAAAGAACAATCTTGGGAACAGGTGGAAGGTGAACTCCATAGAGTAGATGAAAAGGAGTCATGTGACCACAATCCAACGCCATGTTCATTGTTCAGTGGAATGCCAGAAGTCTAATAGCAAACGGACAGGAATTAAAGGGATATATTATGAATATGAAAACTAAACCACATACAGTATAATATGTATTCAAGAACCTGGCTGAAGCCAAATTTGAACTTTATAATAAAAGGATATATAACAATACGTAAAGATAGGGATGATGCACCAGGTTGTGGGCTTCTTGCTGGCGACGCAACGGAGCATGGTTTCCATGCTCTGGTTCGCCCTTTCTGCCTGCCCGTTGCTCTGAGGGTGGTATCCCGAAGTAAGACTGACCGAGGCCCCAATCCCCTTACAAAAGGCTCTCCAGACTTGTAAAGAAAACTGGGGACCCCGGTCAGAGACGATGTCTATCGGGATACCATGCAACTTGATGACGTGAAGGGCGAGGAGGTCAGCCGCCTCCGAAGCCGAAGGTAGTTTGCCAAGCGGAATGACATGGGCAGCCTTGGAGAAACGGTCCACAATGATTAAGATCGTGGTGTTACCTTTGGAGGCTGGAAATCCTGTGATGAAGTCTAAGACGATGTGTGACCAAGGGATGGGAAGCGGGTGAAGGAGACCAGCCGGAGGTCTGTGTGAGGCTTTGCTGCGGGCACAGGTAGAACAAGCAGCGATGAACTCCCGTGTATCTCCGGCCATGGAAGGCCACCAGAAGTGTCTTCTAAGAAGTGACAGGGTTCGTTGGAAACCCGGATGGCACGAGAACAGACTAGTGTGTCCCCAATCCAGGACTCTGGATCGCAGTTCCTGGTGGACAAAGAGCTTGTTAGGTGGTCCACCCCAGGTCCTGGATTGGAGCGCAGCGCAGACTTCACGAGTTCCTCTACCTTCCAGGAAACAATCCCCACGATACGAGGAGGAGGAAGAATGGGAACATCCACCGAACGCTCGGAGGGTTCCTCCATAAAGACTCTGGAGAGAGCGTCCGCCTTGGCGTTCTTCGACCCGGGTCTGAAAGACAGCAAGTAATCGAAGTGAGAGAAGAATTGTTGCCATCTTGCCTGTCGATTGTTTAGTCTCCTGGCAGAGCGGATGTGGAAAAGATTGCTGTGGTTGGTCAGGATCTAGGAGTGTACATGCTTCGACCATTGAAATGTATTATTGACAGACTATCTTCTGATTTTACACTGCTTTCATATTGTTCACAGGTAAAATAATTACAGTTTTTTACAATCGCAGAGAACAAATTATTATCAGGGTCTATCTCCATATCAGTCTCTGTTGTGGTGTGCTCTTGATACTCACACATGTCCAGTTATTTTTGTTGATGTTGTAGGATCTTCTGTAACATGTCCATATCAATACTTGGTGTGGTCTGTGTTCTTGGTGTGGGTAGCATTGAGATGATGTAGAAGTCACCAAGCTACATCGATACCAAGTACTGCATCAATGTCTATACTTATCAAGATCTTCTATTTTCTTCACCACCAAGACGTTTTCTTCCTCCGGCGTCCCATTTAGTTTGATGAAGATCTTACAGTTCGTTACCCAGGTTTGTTGAATCTTGCTTTGCCTTTTAAGTTGTCGTGCAATCCTTGCGATGTCAGCATTTTTCTTTGTCTCATTCATGAAAACATCTGTACCTTTCAGTTTGCGTCCTTGCTTCAATAGTGCCATTTTCTTGTTCCTGTTTGTGAATCTCATAATGACAGCTGGTGGTCTCTGGTTCCTCATGGGCAGCGGGTGACAAGCCTCGATGTGTTCCAGGTCCATCTCTATCCCCCTGCTTTGGAGATAGGAAGCCACCTGCTGCTCCACCGACTGTGTCTCCTGCTCGCTGGGCTCCCCGCTGTCCGCGGCCACCGCACGCGCGTAGGAGCGCGGCTTAATTTTGATGTCGGTGATGACCACATCATTCATGCGGAGGTATTGCTCGAGCTCGTCCACTCGCCGCTCCAGATCCACAATGCGCCGGCCCTTCTCCACGTTCTGGAGGCGTACCTGTTTCACCTCCTCGAGAACCTCAAGAAGCTGCTCCTGCTGCGTTCTGACCGCAGTCACATTGCTGCACAGGGACTGGAGTGCGAGCCTCATCTGCTGGAACTCCTCCGATGTCGGGCTTTTCCTTGGTGGAGGTATTGTGATGGTCTATATGCCGAAGCATCCAGCAACAGAAGAAAAAATCCCACCTCCGTATCTCAGGCTGCTAATGCTAGCCGGTTTCGGTGTGCTAGCCTGCAGCACCGATCGACACAAGCTGCAAAGTGTCACGGCACAGTGACACAGCGAAGCCAAAAAAAGTACAAAAATTAAGTGATTTATCAAGTAGTCGACTTTGACTTTCTTACCCCCGCCAAAGAGGTTATGTTTTCACCAGGTTTTGCTTTTCTGTTTGTTAGCAAAATAACTCAAATAGTTACATATATATTTTGATAAAATATATAAGTCCAAAAAATACCCAATTCCGCTCATCGACTTCGAACACACTTTACTTCCTGCTTATAGCTTTCGCGCCCCGAAGCAAAAAACACTTTATTTTATGAATGTATGCAAAGTAAATATCTGTGAGATGATGTTAGGGCTGCAGCTAACGATGATTTTTCTATCGATTAATCTATAGATTATTTTTTTCGATTAATCGGTTAATCTATAGATTATTTTTTCGATTAATCTATAGATTATTTTTTTCGATTAATCTATAGATTATTTTTCCTTTTACCGATTATTTTTTTAATTTAAAATGAAGAGGAAAAAATAAATGTAGGCCAGTTTTTTCAAAAGGCATGGCTTTTATTTACAAAAAAAAAAGTATGGCCACTCAGTCAACATTGACAACAACATGACAAAATATTCTGTAACAATGTAAACATTTAAAACTTTTAACATTTAACAAAATTAAAAGTAGCTTATTTGCTTTTTAATGTGCAAATATAAAAGTAAACATCCAGTGCAAATCTTAATATTCTGGAATAGTATAAGCATTTAAAAAGTAAAAGTATTGCTTATTTTGCTTTAAAATGTGCAAAAATAAAGATAAACATCCAATACAAAAAAGTGCAAAACGGAAATATTCTGTAACAAGTGTAAACATTTCAACAAAAGTAAAAGTATTGCTTATTTGCTAAAATGTGCAAAAATAAAGCTAAACATCCAATACAAAAAAGTGTACAGTGTAAACATTTCAACAAAAGTAAAAGTATTGCTTATTTTGCTTAATAACACAACAATGATAGTATGATTAAAGTGAAAGTTAATTGTTGGTTTGTACATAGTATATGTAACTGTTAATGTTGTAAAAGGTATTTGCACAACTAATTACCGTTAGCGTTTGTGACACGTCTTGTGCCGTGGGGTTCTTTCAGGACCGACAGACTGAACGCCAGACGGCTTTGCCAGGTTTACAATCTTTTAATTTTACACAGTCTTTTCTCTTCCAACTCTTTTCTCTTTCTTTCCTCGCTTTTCAGCTCCTCTTCCTCGCTCGCTCGTCGTCCCGTCTCGTGCGGCGTCGCTCCCGGCGCGCCCCGCCTCGCCGCTCGCTCGCCGCCGCCGCCTCTCCACAGCGTTAAAGAGGAGCGCGTCTTTGTAAACACTGAACAGGCACGCCAAACGCGCCTCTCAGAGCAAACGGTGCTTTAGTTTATGAATTTACAACGCAGATACAAATGACACATTCATGTTTTTGTGTAATAATGACAACGTATACGCACGCGGACGATTGACTTGTTGATGGTGATGGGAAGAACGCTGTCGGGGGTTTTCTTTTCAAATGTTCGTTCATAGCTGTTGTGCTGCTATGATAGGCCATTTCCGCTCGACACAGTGTGCATACAACAACATTATTAGGCGTTTATTGAAATACTCCCACACTTTTGACGACTTTTGGCGTGCTTTTTTCCCCCTCGCTCGCATCGTCTGCTTTGCGCTCCGCCATGACAGTAGTGTGACGTAAATATGCGACGCGCCGACGCACAAAAACGGCGTCGACGTATTTACGTAACCGATGACGTCGACGCGTCGTTTCAGCCTTAGATGATGTACAATATTGGCTTTTGCCTGACACTCCAAACTTTGAGTGATATTGATGTTGTTTTGGGGATGTTAAGAAAGAAAAAAAAACTATAAAAATGTTTAAAACACAATAATGGGTTGTTTTTTTTTAAATCCGCAAATGTAAATTTGTAAGAACAAAACTATCCTTCCACAAACAATTCAGACATTTTCTCTCACTTTTATATTGCATAAAGGTCTGGGGACATACATATAAAACAATCACAACACAATCATCATATTACAAAAGAGAGTAATAAAGATCATTAATAAAATGGATTATAGAGATCCAACAAATGATTCATGAAATCACACATTTTACAAATGTATAAAAGACAACTGTTCAAATGATGTATAAAGTAAATAATAATATGCTTCCTGAAGTGGTCCAGAAGAGGTTTCAGATGTGAACCAGTAAATAGTTACCGTATTTTCCGCACCATAAGCCGCCCTGGGTTATAAGCCGCGCCTTCAATGAACGGCATATTTCAAAACTTTGTCCACCTATAAGACGCCCCGTGTTATAAGCCGCATCTAACTGCGCTAAAGGAATGTCAAAAAAACAGTCAGATAGGTCAGTCAAACTTTAATAATATATTAAAAACCAGCGTGATGTGGGCGCGCATGGAGTCGTATATCAACATGGACGGAGCTGCGTGAAAAAAGCCACCCGGCCTCTTCGCGTAAACTTCCCTTAACCACTCGCTCACCTTTTCTTCATCCATCCATCCCTTCGAGTTAGCTTTTATGATGACGCCGGCTGGAAAGGTCTCTTTTGGCAAGGTCTTCCTTTTGAATATCACCATGGGTGGAAGTTTCTGGCCATTAGCATGGCAAGCTAGAACCACAGTGAAGGATGACTTCTCATTCCCTGTGGTGCGAATATTCACCGTACGTGCTCCCGTTGTATCCACAGTGCGGTTCACAGGAATATCAAAAGTCAGTGGAACCTCGTCCATGTTGATAATGTTCTCTGGCCGGATCTTTTTTTCAGCTATCTTGTTTTTACAATATGCACGGAAAGTAGCCAGCTTTTCTTGAAAGTCTTTAGGCAGTTGCTGTGAAATAGTAGTCCGTGTGCGGATGGAGAGATTGCGTCTTTTCATGAACCGGAAACCTGTCGCTTAGTAGGAGCCATTTTGTGGTCTTTACAGATGTAAACACACAAAGGAAATGAAACGTAATATCCGCGCGCTTCTTCTTCTTCTTCTACGCGGGCGGGTGGTTGCTTACAGTAGAAGAAGAAGCGCTTCCTGTTCTATGGGGGCGGGTGCTTACCTTGGCGGTTGCTTGCGTAGAAGAAGAAGCACTTCCTCTTCTACGGGGAAAAAAGATGGCGGCTGTTTACCGTAGTTGCGAGACCGAAACTTTATGAAAATGAATCTTAATATTAATCCATATATAAAGCGCACCGGGTTATAAGCCGCACTGTCAGCTTTTGAGTACATTTGTGGTTTTTAGGTGCGGCTAATAGTGCGGAAAATACGGTATATCATATGAAAGTGCTAATCTATGGGATCATTAACAATTAGAAATGAAAATATGTAACACTTCAATATTTCAAACACCTATAGAAAACACTTAGGAATAAGTCTAAAATTGTATTATGATTATATATACACATAAAATGTTTGTGTGTAAAAAAAATCATTGTACTGTTTACTGTCACTTTTTCAGTCAAATTGTTCTGTTCTTTTTTAGTAAAAGTACACAAAGTTGCATATTAATGCATGTACTTGACTGAAAAAAGCACTAATAAAAAATATATAATCCATAAATGTAGAAGCATTGTTACACAAACAACAATGTCACACATGTTATATGTGCTGATGTTGTTAGAAAGTCAAAATTTAAGTCTTGACAGTTTATTTCAAATCCTGCAGTTTCATTTGCTGCTGCTGTTCTCACCAGCACACTTGTGTTTCTCACACTGGTACTTATGAGAGAATCTTTCACCACACACACTGCAGCTCAACACTTTCTCTCCTGGGTGTGTTCTCATGTGTGCTACAAGGTTTGTTCGTTGACAAAAGCTTCTGTTGCAGATTGAACAGGAGTGTGATTTTTCACCAGTGTGTGTTCTCTTGTGTGTTTTCATATTGTGACTTTCTCTAAAACCTTTACCACAGATTGAGCAGGTAAAAGGTTTTTCACCAGTGTGTGTTCTCTTGTGTACTTCCAAATGGTTTCTTTGTGCAAAACTTTTACTACAGACTGAACAGACATAAGGTTTTTCTCCACTGTGTACTTTCATGTGTTTTTTCAAACTCTGACTTTGTGCAAAACCTTTACCACAGGTTAAACAGGAAAAAAGTTTTTCACCAGTGTGTGTTCTCATGTGTACTTTCAAATTCTGACTGTGAGTAAAACCTTTACCACAGATTGAACAGATAAAAGGTTTTTCACCAGTGTGTGTTCTCATGTGTACTTTCAAATTGCAACTCTCTAAAAAACCTTTACTACAGATTGAACAGGTAAAAGGTTTTTCTCCAGTGTGTGTACTCATGTGTCTTTTCAGAAGACAACGGTATTTAAAGGATTTGTCGCAGTGAGAACATTTGAAGTGAGTGTTGTCAGTGTGACATGTCTTATCATCTTTAGAGTCTTCATCATCAGTGTCAGGAGAGTGTGACGTTGTGTCCTCACTATCTGATAGTGGAGCTAAGAGCTTGTCTGCTTGTGATCCTCCACAGTGGTCTCCATCAGCTTCTGTTGTCATGTGTTGTGTTGAGCTGCTGCTTGGAGGCTCCGCCTCTCTCTTCTCCTCACTTTCACCTTTGACCTCATCATCTTCACTCTTCACAGGGACACCAGTCACTGGGAACTCCACCAGTCCTTCAAGATTATCTCCCTCCTGACTGATGCTGTGTTCCACCTCCTCTTCTTTAATGCGGGAGGTATGTGGCGCCTCCTCTTCCTTTTTAAAGTGGGTGGTCAGTGGTTCCTCCGTATTCTGTTTAATGTTGGGGGTCAGTGGGTCCTTCACTTTCTTTATAAAGTGTGGGGTCTCTGGGACCTCTTCATCTTTAAAGTGGGGGGTGAGTGGGTCCTTGTCTTCCTCTTTAAAGTAAGAGGGCTGAGGCTCCTCCTTCGCCATCCTGAAGCTCCACTCATGTTGCTCAGAGAGAAGATGTTCTTCACAGACGTCTGCAGGACACATTACAATTTTATTAGAAATAAACAGGACTTTTCCTCAAGTTTCTACTCTGAAGTGGCACGCAGGGATAAGGCTGAGCCCACACAAACCCTCATGGTAGCACAAGACATTCTTCTATCCTTCCTGGGTGGGACCACACACGCACACGCACACATTAACATGCATAACATTGCACCCTCTCCATTTTACAGAGTTCCAACAATGAAGAGGCGTTGTATAGTTCACATACACGCTCCTGTTAAATGAAATATATAAGATATATAGAGATGACATGGACACATCTTCATAGATTTTCAAAACAACTGACATCTGACAAATCAGACTATTAGTATCTGACTGTAAAATACATGATCAACTTTATAGATCAGTCAAATCATACTGTCAGTGACCTACTGATCACACCGGAAGCCAGGGCGTGGCTTAAAGGGGAACATTATCACCAGACCTATGTAAACATCAATATGTACCTTGATGTTGCAGAAAAAAGACCATATATTTTTTTAACCGATTTCCGAACTCTAAATGGGTGAATTTTGGCAAATTAAACGCCTTTCTAATATTCGCTCTCGGAGCGATGACGTCACAACGTGGCGTCACATCGGGAAGCAATCCGCCATTTTCTCAAACACCGAGTCAAATCAGCTCTGTTATTTTCCGTTTTTTCGACTGTTTTCCGTACCTTGGAGACATCATGCCTCGTCGGTGTGTTGTCGGAGGGTGTAACAACACGAACAGGGACGGATTCAAGTTGCACCAGTGGCCCAAAGATGCGAAAGTGGCAAGAAATTGGACGTTTGTTCCGCACACTTTACCGACGAAAGCTATGCTACGACAGAGATGGCAAGAATGTGTGGATATCCTGCGACACTCAAAGCAGATGCATTTCCAACGATAAAGTCAAAGAAATCTGCCGCCAGACCCCCATTGAATCTGCCGGAGTGTGTGAGCAATTCAGGGACAAAGGACCTCGGTAGCACAGCAAGCAATGGCGGCAGTTTGTTCCCGCAGACGAGCGAGCTAAACCCCCTGGATGTCTTGGCTCACACCGTCCCTTATGCCACCAAAGATGATCAAGAGAAGAATATCGACCCTAGCTTCCCTGGCCTGCTGACATGAGGGTATGTCTCCAAAATATATTAATTGATGAAAATTGGGCTGTCTGCACTCTTTAAGTGCATGTTGTTGCCAAATGTATTTAATATGCTGTAAACCTAGTTCATAGTTGTTAGTTTCCTTTAATGCCAAACAAACACATACCAATCGTTGGTTAGAAGGCGATCGCCAAATTCGTCCTCGCTTTCTCCCGTGTCGCTGGCTGTCGTGTCGTTTTCGTCGGTTTCGCTTGCATACGGTTCAAACCGATATGGCTCAATAGCTTCAGTTTCTTCTTCAATTTTGTTTTCGCTACCTGCCTCCACACTACAACCATCCGTTTCAATACATGCGTAATCTGTTGAATCGCTTAAGCCGCTGAAATCCGAGTCTGAATCCGAGCTAATGTCGCTATAGCTTGCTGTTCTATCCGCCATGTTTGTTTGTATTGGCATCACTATGTGACGTCACAGGAAAATGGACGGGTGTATATAACGATGGTTAAAATCAGGCACTTTGAAGCTTTTTTTAGGGATATTGCGTCATGGGTAAAATTTTGAAAAAAACTTTGAAAAATAAAATAAGCCACTGGGAACTGATTTTTAATGGTTTTAACCCTTCTGAAATTGTGATAATGTTCCCCTTTAAAGGTCATAAATCATTTTGATTGATGGGTTTTTGACTATTTGACAGATAGTGTGTCCTATATTCTCTTATGACCCCCACCTGTTGTTCCCAACCTCTTACATTTTCTTATAATAAAGCCGACAGTTGACTTTGAAATATTTCAGAGCTCGGAAATTTCACGACTAGATTTGTTGCACAGGTGGCATCCTATGACAGTTCCATGCTAGAAATCACTGAGCTCCTGAGAGCGGCCCATTCTTTCACAGATGTTTGTAGAAACGGTCTCCACGCCTAAGTGCTTGATTTTATACACCTGTGGCCGGGCCAAGTGAATAGGACAACTGATTCTGATCATTTGGATGGGTGTCCAAATACTTTTGGCAATATAGTGTATTTCCTCCTGTGTCCCATTATTGAGGAACATTGAAATGGGATTTATATCTATAGTGTCGTTATAGTCCTCAGTTGAAACTGGGTCTGGAATCCTTTCCTCCAATTTTGGTCCAATATTTACAAAGTAATTATTGAAACTTTCAACTACTTCCTTCATGTTGTCATTATTTTTGTTTCCGTCTGAGAAGTATTGGGGGTAATACCTCTTAGTGCCATTTTTAATAATGCTATTGAGGATGCCCCATGTTGCTCACATATTGCTTTTGTTTCTGTTTTTGACTGTAATATTATGTTCTACATGTTCGTAGTACGGTAGTTAGCTTGTTTTTATACTTTTGTACTTATTTCCTGTCTCTGTAGTTCTTTGTGTTATACATTTTCTATATAATGTATTCTTCTAATTACAAGCAGTTTTTAATCCTTTTGTCATCCATTATTGATTGTTCTTTCTCTGCTTTCTACTGAGTTGTTTCCATGGACAATGTTTGTCATAAAGTATTATGAACGTGTTTAAGAAATGTTCATGTGCGTCATCAACATCATTTTCATTGTAGACATTGTCCCAATTTTGCTTTTCTAGCTCATTTTTTAAAGCAATCATCCTCTTCTCTGTGCATAGTCTTCACATTTTTGTCTTCCATGTTCTGCTTCTTGTAGTTTCCATCATATATTGTCAAAACTGGCAGATGATCACTAACGTCGGTTATAAGTAGACCACTTGTAGTGTTGTTATCAAAATCATTAATAGTAAAAATATGATCAATAAGTATGGCACAGTGTCCTCTGATTCTGCTTGGCTTTGTGATTTTATGATATAAACTGATGCTGTACTTTGTATCAATGAAGTCATCAATGGACTTTTGCTTGTTAGGGTTCAAAAAGTCAATATTAAAGTCACCACATAAAATAATTGTTGACCATTGTCCATGTAATTTGCCTTGATCCAATCTTCAAATGTTTCTATACTTGACTTAGGTGATCTATATAAACAACTGATGAATATGTGTTTGCTTTTTTCCTGACATATTTAAATGGTTATACATTCTACAAAACCCAAAACTAGTGAAGTTGGCACGTTGTGTAAATCGTAAATAAAAACAAAATACAATGATTTGCAAATCCTTTTCAACTTATATTCAATTGAATGGACTGCAAAGACAAGATACTTAACATTCAAAATGGAAAACTTAGTTATTTTTTGCAAATATCAGCTCATTGGGAATTTGATGCCTGCAACATGTTTCAAGAAATCTGGCACAAGTGGCAAAAAAGAGTGAGACAGTTGAGGAATGCTCATCAAACACTTATTTGGAACATCCCACAGGTGAACAGGCTAATTGGGAACAGGTGGGTGCCATGATTGGGTATAAAAGCAGCTTCCATGAAATGCTAAGTCATTCACAAACAAGGATGGGGCGAGGGTCACCACTTTGTGAAAAAATGTGTGAGCAAATTGTCAAACAGTTTAAGAACAACATTTCTCAAAAAGCTTTTGCAAGGAATTCATGGATTTCACCATCTACGGTCGGTAATATCATCAAAAGGTTCAGAAAATCTGGAGAAATCACTGCACGTAAGCGATTATATTATGGAGCTTCCATCCCTCAGGCGGTACTGCATCAAAAAGCGACATCAGTGTGTAAAGGATATCACCACATGGGCTCAGAAACACTTTAAAAAAAACACTGTCAGTAACTACAATTGTTCACTACATCTGTAAGTGCAAGTTAAAACTCTACTATGCAAAGCGAAAGCCATTTATCAACAACACCCAGAAACGCTGCTGGCTTCGCTGGGCCCGAGTTTATCCAAGATGGATGATGCAAAGTAGACAAGTGTTCTGTGGTCTGACAAGTCCACATTTCAAATTGTTTTTGGAAACTGTGGATGTCGTGTCCTCCGGACCAAAGAGAAAAAGAACCATTCGGATTGTTATAGGCGCAAAATGTAAAAGGCAGCATGTGTGATGGTATGGGGGTGTATTAGTGCCCAAAATATGGGTAACTTACACATCTGTGAATGCACAATAAATGCTGAAAGGTACATACAGGTTTTGGAGCAACATATGTTGCCATCCAAGCAACGTTATCATGGACGCCCCTGCTTATTTCAGCAAGACAATGCCAAGCCACGTGTTACAACAGCGTGGCTTCATAGTGAAAGAGTGCGGGTACTAGACTGGCTTGCCTGTAGTCCAGACCTGTCTCCCATTGAAAATGTGTGGCGCAATATAAAGCCTAAAATATGACAACAGAGACACCCGGACTGTTGAACAACTTAAGCTGTACATCAAGCAAGAATGGGAAAGAATTCCACCTGAAACGCTTCAAAAATGTGTCTCCTCAGTTCCCAAACGTTTACTGAGGGTTGTTAAAAGGAAAGGCCATGTAACACAGTGGTAAAAATTCCCATGTGACAACTTTATTGCAATGTGTTGCTGCCATTAAATTCTAAGTTTATGATTATTTGCAAACAAAAAAAAGTTGTGTTTCTCAGTTCGAACATTAAATATCTTGTCTTTGCAGTCTATTCAATTGAATATAAGTTGAAAAGGAATTGCAAATCATTGTATTCTGTTTTTATTTACAAATTACAGAACGTGCCAACTTTACTGGTTTTGGGTTTTGTAGGACAAAGTGAGCAGTCCAGTTGTGATGGATTGAATGCCCTGAGAATAAAATGATATGTGCTTACTTGGACTGTGATGAAGCTGTGAGGACTCAGTTGGTTTGTCTTCATGCTCTTCAGTCTTCACAGAGACAACAGTCAGTGGAAACTTGGTGAGATCAGCCTCCTCCTGAGTGATCCAACATTCCACCTCTTCATCTTTAATGTGGGGGTGCTGTGGATCCTCCTCTTCCTCCTTAAAGTGGGGGGGCTGCTGGACGTCTGTTGGGTAAATAAGTAAATAAGATTAAGAGAGAATATAAATAGTTTTTGACTGACACTGTTAACACAATGACAGCAGTTGGGTTATTTTGTGTGTTATGTTTAAAGTGTGTAGCTAAACAATCAATAAAAACATGGGACATACTTTTGTCTGAGCCACTAAAATTAAACGTGGGACAGTGAGTACAAAAAATGTCAATTTCAAAATACTTCATACAGGAAATAAAAAATATAATTCATAATACCGTATTTTCCGCACCATAAGCCGCCCTGAGTTATAAGCCGCGCCTTCAATGAACGGCATATTTCAAAACTTTGTCCACCTATAAGCCGCCCCGTGTTATAAGCCGCATCTAACTGCGCTAAAGGGAATGTCAAAAAAACAGTCAGATAGGTCAGTCAAACTTTAATAATATATTAAAAACCAGCGTTCTAACAACTCTGTTCACTCCCAAAATGTACGGTAATGTGCAAATGTGCAATCACAAACATAGTAAAATTCAAAATAGTGCAGAGCAATAGCAACATCAATAACTTAATGTTGCTCGAACGTTAATGTCACAACACACAAAATAAACATAACGCTCACTTTCTGAAGTTATTCTTCATTCATAAATCCCTCGAATTCTTCTCCTTCGGTGTCCGAATTAAAAAGTTGGGCGAATACGGGATCCAAAATGGCCGGCTTATGTTATATTCTCTTGCTGCTGCTCTATTTCCGTGTTCTTCGGCATGACTTATTGCCTTAAGTTTAAATTCTGCGTTATACGCGTGTCGCTTAGTAGGAACCATTTTGTGGTCTTTACAGATGTAAACACACAAAGGAAATGAAACGTAATACCCGCGCGCTTCTTCTTCTACGGGGGCGGGTGGTTGCTTACCGTAGAAGAAGAAGCGCTTCCTCTTCTACGGGGGCGGGTGCTTACCTTGGCAGTTGCTTACCATAGAAGAAGAAGCGCTTCCTCTTCTACGGGGAAAAAAGATGGCGGCTGTTTACCGTAGTTGCGAGACCGAAACTTTATGCAAATAAATATTTATATTAATCCATATATAAGGCGCACCGGGTTATAAGCCGCACTGTCAGCTTTTGTGAAAATTTGTGGTTTTTAGGTGCGGCTTATAGTGCGGAAAATACGGTATGTGTTGTCATCATATAAAATACTAGTTTTATGGTAGTTTTACTGGCTGTGCCAAAAAGAACTCTTACCAAGACATGTTTTACTATGTGGTGTTTTTATGGAGTATCGCCATCAATAGGGATGATACTCGAAACCGGTTTTCCCGGATTGTTCGATAAGAAAAGAACCGAGTCCTCGGACTCGAATCCCTTTTTGAGAACCGGTACCCGTTATCGAGACCACTATAGTAAAGAAAAAGAGTTGATTCTTTATTCGAATCCCTCGGAACGAATCCCGCCCCGACCAGAAATGCCCCGTGGGACAGCACAAGAAATGACGTCACATAGCTCAGTCATTAGGCGCAGATAGGGAAAGCAGGAAAAACAATGGACCGGAAAAAGCGCTCCAAGGTGTAATAAAGTTCAAAACAAAAGGTATAATCCAATGAATAACTTTACTGAGAGATTTGAGCAGGGTACAAACACATGACTAACACTTTTACAACCAACCGGAAACATAGCAACCAGGCTAGCAACGCACCTCCTTTACGGCAGCTGTCGCAACATTCTTAAAGCAACCGCAGCACATACATATATATACAACATGTATCTCCCTTTTTTAACTTTTGTTTTTCTTTCCTTGTAAACAAAACAAAATCACACTGTATATGTGTTGTCTGTCTAATTATAAATAATGCAGACGAGGCGTGTTGGCTGAGTTCTTGACGTTTACTTTCACAGCGTGCTCATAACCTCATTCTTAGTTGCCGGGTGGCGACATGCAACAACACTTTTCGGGGCTACCGCGCATGCTCCTCACTCCCGTTGTATGCTGGGTAGTGTAGTTGTTATATTCCCTAGCTCATAACATCACATCTTTCCCCCTATAAAGAAATAATGTTAACTCAATAAAGTGTATTTCTTTTTTTAGCTTTAACTTCTCATTTTTTAGCATTGTAACCACATTTGCAAACAACTTTTCTCTTCATAGAATTTTCTTTCAATGAAGAAATAAAGTGCAAAAATGTCAAAGCATCATAACAAACAGTTATGTCAAATAGCAGCATAAGTGCACTTTTTGGAGAGATGTATTATTTTCAGTTTTGTTTTTATTTAACACTATATTATTATTTATACACCTATAGTGATCACAGAGACAGATTGGGTTTGTGGTACTGTATATATTTGTTTTTCTGAAAAATCCCACTTAAAGGGGAACATTATCACCAGACCTATGTAAGCGTCAATATATACCTTGATGTTGCAGAAAAAAGACCATATATTTTTTTAACCGATTTCCGAACTCTAAATGGGTGAATTTTGGCGAATTAAACGCCTTTCTATTATTCGCTCTCGGAGCGATGACGTCACAACGTGACGTCACATCGGGAAGCAATCCGCCATTTTCTCAAACACTGAGTCAAATCAGCTCTGTTATTTTCCGTTTTTTCCGACAGTTTTCCGTACCTTGGAGACATCATGCCTCGTCGGTGTGTTGTCGGAGGGTGTAACAACACGAACAGGGACGGATTCAAGTTGCACCAGTGGCCCAAAGATGCCAAAGTGGCAAGAAATTGGACGTTTGTTCCGCACACTTTACCGACGAAAGCTATGCTACGACAGAGATGGCAAGAATGTGTGGATATCCTGCGACACTCAAAGCAGATGCATTTCCAACGATAAAGTCAAAGAAATCTGCCGCCAGACCCCCATTGAATCTGCCGGAGTGTGTGAGCAATTCAGGGACAAAGGACCTCGGTAGCACGGCAAGCAATGGCGGCAGTTTGTTCCCGCAGACGAGCGAGCTAAACCCCCTGGATGTCTTGGCTCACACCGTCCCTTATGCCACCGAAGATGATCAAGAGAAGAATATCGACCCTAGCTTCCCTGGCCTGCTGACATGAGGGTATGTCTCCAAAATATATTAATTGATGAAAATTGGGCTGTCTGCACTCTCAAAGTGCATGTTGTTGCCAAATGTATTTCATATGCTGTAAACCTAGTTCATAGTTGTTAGTTTCCTTTAATGCCAAACAAACACATACCAATCGTTGGTTCGAAGGCGATCGCCGAATTTGTCCTCGCTTTCTCCCGTGTCGCTGGCTGTCGTGTCGTTTTCGTCGTTTTCGCTTGCATACGGTTCAAACCGATATGGCTCAATAGCTTCAGTTTCTTCTTCAATTTCGTTTTCGCTACCTGCCTCCACACTACAACCATCCGTTTCAATACATGCGTAATCTGTTGAATCGCTTAAGCCGCTGAAATCCGAGTCTGAATCCGAGCTAATGTCGCTATAGCTTGCTGTTCTTTCCGCCATGTTTGTTTGTGTTGGCATCACTATGTGACGTCACAGGAAAATGGACGGGTGTATGTAACGATGGTTAAAATCAGGCACTTTGAATCTTTTTTTTAGGGATATTGCGTGATGGGTAAGATTTTGAAAAAAACTTCAACAAATAAAATAAGCCACTGGGAACTGATTTTTAATGGTTTTAACCCTTTTGAAATTGTGATAATGTTCCCCTTTAATATACTTTGGGTAACAAGTCAATATTTATTTATTTTATTTTATTTTTTAGGGGGGTAACAGTCAATATTTACTTATTTATTAGATTACATTTTTTTCTTATAAAATAAAAGTGAGCTTTTGTTAAACCAAATATTGTGTGTTTTTTTTCCATATACAACAACCTATCTGGACTCGTTAAGAGAATCGATAAGGAATCGGTTCGATTATAGGCTCGAACTCGATAATTTCTTATGAAACATCATCCCTATACACAATATGTTTAAGAAAAGTGTTACTAATGAAATATAAAGTTAGTAAAGATGTGAGAGTAAGAAGTCAACAAACCTGTTCTGTGTAACACAACTTGATGTTTCTTGAAAACAGCGTCCAGTAGTTGATGTTGTCGCTCCTTCTCCTCTTTTGTTGGACAAAGTTCCTCCTCATACTTTGCTATCGTTCTTTCGCACATTTTCACACAATCACAACACTTTACACTCACATTTGATCTCGACTTAGCGATGTTTAAATAACTTCCGCGTCTCTTTGTTAGCAGCTAACAAGCTAAGCTAACTAGCACGAGACGCTTCTCAGCTTTACAGTACCGACTAGCTAAGCAACGCAGAAAGTTCTCGCGGAATGAGACGTTTTACCCTGAAATAAATAATTAAATATGTCCCTTGTACGACATAAGTATTTACACAATAGCGAACAAATAACAACACTAACTTATTAGCGTCCTGCTCACTTATCTGTTCTTCTTCATGTGTTTTTACGACAGTTGGCACACTTGACGTCAGGAGACAGTGCTGCTCTGCTCTCGCGAGATGTGTCGTGCTTTTAAAAAAAACTTCAACAGCGATAGAATTAATTGTATTAATAGTTTTATATTGTTACATTATCTCGTAGTCTTATATTATGTATTGTTATATTGTTCATAAATATGTTAAAATATTTGTCCTGTCAATCAAGCATTTTATAGCACCATTAGTACTCTTAACGAGTTAAAAAATAGACTTTATGTTAAATATAACCCTTAATTACAACATGATGCTTGCAGTATGTTTTAAAATTATTGACACATATTTTCTGGTTTAAAGTTACTCGATCGAAATGTCAAAAGTTAAAAATATAATACAATTTATTCAGTACTGTTGACTTGTTGAAATACCTTTTTAAAAGCTGAAATCAGCCCACAACTATACATTATAGCATTTAACATAAAGTGATGTGGAAAATATTTACTTACTGACACATCTTTTCTGCAATTAAAAAAAAAAACGACATCTCAGTTATTTTAATTAAATAAATCATATTGAAGTTCATTACGTTTTGTTTATTACTCCAAATTACGTTTTGGCAAGCGCTACATTTTTAAGTCTTTTAAAAGGGTATTTCAACAAGTATTGAATGTACTTTATTACATACTTGCCAACCCTCCCGGATTTTCCGGGAGACTCCCGAAATTCAGCGCCTCTCCCGAAAACCTCCCGGGACACATTTTCTCCCGAAAATCTCTCAAAATTCAGGCGGACTCAGGTCCATGCGGACCTGAGTCCGCTTTCCCAAAATATAAACAGCATACCTGCCCACGTTATAACTGTAGAATGATGGAGGGCGAGTTCTTGGTTTCTTATGTGGGTTTATTGTTAGGCAGTTTCATTAACGTCCTCCCAGCGCGGTAACAATACACAACAACAGCAGTCACGTTTTCGTCTACCGTAAAGCAGTTCGTCTGCCGTAAACAGCAATGTTGTGAGACAATACTGCCATCTAGTGCATTTGATGAAAGCACTTTTGTGCGTGCCACACAGCAATGCATCATCAGAGAGGGTGTGCAGCATGGTTAGAAAAATAGTGACAGAGAATAGAACAAGGATGGACAATTCAACCCTTAACTCAACAATGAGTAGATGAGTGGTATGTGTGTGTATATGTGTAAATAAATGAACGCTGAAATTCAAGTATTTATTATATATATATATATAATACAATAAATATATATTTATAGCTAGAATTCACTGAAAGTCAAGTATTTCTTGTATATACAGGTAAAAGCCAGTAAATTAGAATATTTTGAAAAACTTGATTTATTTCAGTAATTCCATTCAAATGGTGTAACTTGTACATTATATTTATTCATTGCACACAGACTGATGCATTCAAATGTTTATTTCATTTAATTTTGATGATTTGAAGTGGCAACAAATGAAAATCCAAAATTCCGTGTGTCACAAAATTAGAATATTACTTAAGGCTAATACAAAAAAGGGATTTTTAGAAATGTTGGCCAACTGAAAAGTATGAAAATGAAAAATATGAGCATGTACAATACTCAATACTTGGTTGGAGCTCCTTTTGCCTCAATTACTGCGTTAATGCGGCGTGGCATGGAGTCGATGAGTTTCTGGCACTGCTCAGGTGTTATGAGAGCCCAGGTTGCTCTGATAGTGGCCTTCAACTCTTCTGCGTTTTTGGGTCTGGCATTCTGCATCTTCCTTTTCACAATACCCCACAGATTTTCTATGGGGCTAAGGTCAGGGGAGTTGGCGGGCCAATTTAGAACAGAAATACCATGGTCCGTAAACCAGGCACGGATAGATTTTGCACTGTGTGCAGGCGCCAAGTCCTGTTGGAACTTGAAATCTCCATCTCCATAGAGCAGGTCAGCAGCAGGAAGCATGAAGTGCTCTAAAACTTGCTGGTTGATGGCTGCGTTGACCCTGGATCTCAGGAAACAGAGTGGACCGACACCAGCAGATGACATGGCACCCCAAACCATCACTGATGGTGGAAACTTTACACTAGACTTCAGGCAACGTGGATCCTGTGCCTCTCCTGTCTTCCTCCAGACTCTGGGACCTCGATTTCCAAAGGAAATGCAAACCAAACCGGTGCCATGTCATCTGCTGGTGTCGGTCCACTCTGTTTCCTGAGATCCAGGGTCAACGCAGCCGTCTACCAGCAAGTTTTAGAGCACTTCATGCTTCCTGCTGCTGACCTGCTCTATGGAGATGGAGATTTCAAGTTCCAACAGGACTTGGCGCCTGCACACAGCGCAAAATCTACCCGTGCCTGGTTTACGGACCATGGTATTTCTGTTCTAAATTGGCCCGCCAACTCCCCTGACCTTAGCCCCATAGAAAATCTGTGGGGTATTGTGAAAAGGAAGATGCAGAATGCCAGACCCAAAAACGCAGAAGAGTTGAAGGCCACTATCAGAGCAACCTGGGCTCTCATAACACCTGAGCAGTGCCAGAAACTCATCGACTCCATGCCACGCCGCATTAACGCAGTAATTGAGGCAAAAGGAGCTCCAACCAAGTATTGAGTATTGTACATGCTCATATTTTTCATTTTCATACTTTTCAGTTGGCCAACATTTCTAAAAATCCCTTTTTTGTATTAGCCTTAAGTAATATTCTAATTTTGTGACACACGGAATTTTGGATTTTCATTTGTTGCCACTTCAAATCATCAAAATTAAATGAAATAAACATTTGAATGCATCAGTCTGTGTGCAATGAATAAATATAATGTACAAGTTACACCTTTTGAATGCAATTACTGAAATAAATCAAGTTTTTCAAAATATTCTAATTTACTGGCTTTTACCTGTGTGTATATATATATATATATATATATATATATGAAATACTTGACTTGGTGAATTCTAGCTGTAAATATACTCCTCCCCTCTTAACCATGCCCCCAACCCCGCCCCCGACCACACCCTCGCCCCACCCCCGACCACGCCCCCCCAGCCCCCACCTCCCGAAATCGGAGGTCTCAAGGTTGGCAAGTATGGGTGCGTGACATGAGGATGTGAACCAGGTGAAACTAATGGTTGCTATGGTGACAAAGCAAGGGAGTGAAAACAGGAACTAAAAAGTGTCCAAAAACCAAACAAAACATGGCAGATGATCACTAACTTCGGTTAACTAACTTCGGTTATAAGTAGACCACTTGTGGACTTTTATTAACCAACAACAGGACAAAAATCAAATATGGTGATGATTGAATATTAGTTAGTTAGTTAAATGGATATGCAGTCACGGGTGGCAGCTGTCGGGTCCTAGTCCTTGTTTGTTTACATCAGGGGTGTCAAACTCAAATACAGAGTGGGCCAAAATGTAAAACTGAACAAAGCCGCGGGCCAAGGTTGAACAAATTAACCTTTTAATAGGGACCCAAACAAGTTTTGCATTGAATATTGAACAAGCAAGGCTTATATACCTTTATAGTGACATGCAAATAATAATAATAATAATTAAAAAATATCAATGGCATATCAAATACAATTTAAATACAAATTGAATGCCTCTTTTCTATTTGCAGCCTTCTGAGGTAAATATCAACATTAACTTTTTCCACAGGCTAACACATTTGAAAATAAAATAACAATGAATAAACCAACCATTCAGGACTTTAAACTGCTCAGTTTGCAACACACTGATCTAATCTGATGTGCCCAAGCCAGATACCTGCCATCTTTTCTTGGATGCTAGTTCATTAATGTCGGGGCTCAGGCTTTGAGCTGAGGCAACCTTCATTATCCAACGAAGGTGTTCATCAGTCATTATATCTCGTCCACCCGGACCACAGTCTTGGGGGCGTGCCTTAAATGCACTGTCTTTAACATACTCTACAAGCTATCGTCACGTCCGCTTTTCATCCATTATAACATCATTCAGACCCAGTCACAAGATATGTGTGGTTTCTGTAGACACACACGAGTGAATGCAACGCATACTTCATCAACAGCGATACAGGTTACACTGAGGGTGCCGGTATAAAAACCTTTAACACTGTTAGAAATACACGCCACACTGTGAATCCACACCAAACAAGAATGACAAAAACATTGAGAGAACATCCGCACCGTAACACAACATAAACACAACAGAACAAATGCCCAGAATCCTTTGCAGCACTAACTCTGAGGCAACCTTTATTATCCAACGAAGGTGTTCATCAGTCATTATATCTCGTCCACCCGGACCACAGTCTTGGGGGCGTGCCTTAAATGCACTGTCTTTAACGTACTCTACAAGCTATCGTCACGTCCGCTTTTCATCCATTCTAACATCATGTGTGGCTTCTGTAGACACACACGAGTGAATGCAACGCATACTTCATCAACAGCGATACAGGTTACACTGAGGGTGCCAGAATAAAAACCTTTAACACTGTTAGAAATACATGCCACACTGTGAATCCACACCAAACAAGAATGACAAACACATTTCGAGAGAACATCCGCACCGTAACACAACATAAACACAACAGAACAAATGCCCAGAATCCTTTGCAGCACTAACTCTTCCGGGACGATACAAATCCTTGATGTTACTCAACGTATCTTTAGAGATCTGTTCCGTTTCATAGTTAGATTTTTTTATCGTATCTGCTTTTCGCAGGAAGATCGAGGCCAGGGGTGTCAAACTAATTTTAGATGGGGGAGCCACAAGGAGAAAAATCTACTCCAAAGTTAGCCGGACTGGTAAAATCACGGCAAGATAACTTAAAAATATAGACAACTGCAGATTGTTTTCTTTGTTTAAAAATAGAACAAACACATTTTGAAAATGTACAAATCATAATGTTGTTGGGGTTTTTTTTACACTTACATGTTGCGGTTAATAGTATTCTATCTTTATTTGTCCTTTTTTACACTCTCAGAATCAATGATGTGATAATGTTCATCAGTCATCTCATTGGTGTTCATTTACAATCTATCAAGATAAAAAAATAATATCAAAATTAAAGGATGTTATTTATGTAGTTTGCTCATTTTCCCCGACTGGTGTGCTTTTTTTTTTTTTTTTTACATATGTAGCATCATCTACCGTATTTTCCGCACTATAAGGCGCACCTAAAAACCACAAATTTTCTCAAAAGCTGACAGTGCGCCTTATAATCCGGTGCACCTTATATATGGGTTAATATTAATATTAATTTTCATAAAGTTTCGGTCTCGCAACTACGGTAAACAGCCGCCATCTTTTTTCCCCGTAGAAGAAGAAGAAGCGCGCGGTGCATGCTGGGATATGTGACGTTTCATTTCCATTTGTGTGTTTATGTAAAGACCCCAAAATGGCTCCTATTAAGTGTGTTGTCTGTCTAATTATAAATAATGCAGACGAGGCGTGTTAACTGAGTTCTCAACGTTTACTCACAGCGTGCTCATAACCACATTCTAACTGCCAGCATACAACAACGCTTCTCAGGGCTACCGCGCATGCTCGTCACTATCGTTGCATGCTGGGTAGTGTAGTTGTTATATTTGCTAGCTCATAACATCACATTAAGAGACACGCTTACGCGCTTAATTCAATACTCGCCGTCATTCCGGGTGGATTGACAAAAGACCTCCAGCCGCTAGATATTGGTGTCAACAGGGCATTCGAAGCTAGAATGCTAACTGTGTGGGAACAGTGGATGACAGAAGGCGAACACACGTGACGTTCACCAAGACAGGGAGACAGCGCCAGACGACATACGCCACTATCTGCCAGTGGATCGTAAATGCCTGGGCTGATTCAGTCTCATCTGTGGTCCGAGCTTTCAGGAAGGCAGGAATTGTCACTGAACTAATAAACGGCAACGACACTGACTCCATTAATGACGACTTCCATGTTGGATGCCGTATTCGCTCAACTGTTTAATTCGGACACTGAAGAGGAAGAATTCGAGGGATTTGTGAATGAGCTATAACTTCATAAAGTGAGCTTTACATTTTTATTTAGTGTGTTGTGTTGTGTGACATTAACGTTTGAGCAACGTTGAGTTATTGATATATTGTTATTGCTCTGCACTATTTCACGTGTTACTATATTGTGATTGCACGTTTGATTTACGTAACACGAGTAAATCAGCTGTTTATTCATTTTGGGAGTGAACGGAGTTGTCAGAACGCTGGTTTGTTATCTATTAATAAAGTTTGACTGACCTATCTGACTGTTTTGTTGACATAGGTGCGCCTTATAATCCGGTGCGCCTTATATATGAACAAAGTTTTGAAATATGCCATTCATTGAAGGTGCGCCTTATAATCCGATGCGCCTCATAGTGCGGAAAATACGGTACAAAGATACAAAGAATTGCTATTGCACACATTTAGAACAGCAGTTTCTTTCATTCAAAAATTTCGACTCATTTTTGTACTTAGCAAACTCGTACCGCGGGCCGGATAAAACCTGTTGGAGGGCCTGATCCGGCCCGTGGGCCGTATGTTTGACGTCCCAGATCTAGGCCCTTTGTGTACTCAAAGAGAGTTGCCTCACAGGTTGCTGCACAACAGCCATCTTGGCTTGGTTGACCACCACCTTTTTCATTTCCCGGAAAAAAAGTCAAGTTAAAATACCAATGATTGTCACACACACACTAGGTGTGGTGGAATTTGTACTCTGCATTTGACCCATCCCCTTGTTCACCCCCTGGGAGGTGAGGGGAGCAGTGAGCAGCAGCAGCCACGCCCGGGAATCATTTTGGTGATTTAACCCCCAATTCCAACCCCTGATGCTGCAAGCCAAGCAGGGAGGTAATGGCTCCCATTTTTATAGTATTTGGTATGACTCGGCCGGGGTTTGAACTCACGACCTACTGATCTCAGGGCGGACACTCTAAGTAGAAACTTCTTCCCTCATGTCATGTTAATACAGGGGTGCTCACACTTTTTCTGCAGGCGAGCTACTTTTCAATTGATCAAGTCGTGGGGATCTACCTCATTCATATATATAATTTAAATTTACGTATTTATGAAATATATGTTTTTGTTAATAAGTTAAAGGTGTTTAATGATAATGCAAGCATGTTTAAGACATATAGTTAATATTGTTAATAAATTAAAGGTGTTTAATGATAATGCAATCATGTTTAACACATAGTTAATATTGTTAATATATTAAAGGTGTTTAATGATAATACAAGAATGTTTAATACATATAGTTAATATTGTTAATAAATTAAAGGTGTTTAATGATAATACAAGTATGTTTAATACATATAGTTAATATTGTTAACAAGTTAAAGGTGTTTAAAGATAATGCAAGCATGTTTAATACATATAATTAATATTGTTAACAAGTTAAAGGTGTTTAATGATAATACAAGCATGTTTAACACATATAGTTAATATTGTTAATAAGTTAAAGGTGTTTAATGATAATACAAGCATGTTTAACACATATAGTTAATATTGTTAATAAGTTAAAGGTGTTTAATGATAATACAAGCATGTTTAACACATATAGTTAATATCGTTAACAAGTTAAGGTGTTTAAAGATAATACAGGCATGTTTAACACATATAGTTAATATTGTTAATAAGTTAAAGGTGTTTAAAGATAATGCAGGCATGTTTAACACATATAGTTAATATTGTTAACAAGTTAAGGTGTTTAAAGATAATACAGGCATGTTTAACACATAAAGTTAATATTGTTAATAAGTTAAAGGTGTTTAATGATAATACAAGCATGTTTAACACATAAAGTTAATATTGTTAATAAGTTAAAGGTGTTTAAAGATAATACAAGCATGTTTAACACATATAGTTAATATTGTTAATAAGTTAAAAGTGTTTAAAGATAATACAAGAATGTTTAACACATATAGATTCCTTTCTTTCATGAAGACAAGAATATAAGTTGGTGTATTACCTGATTCTGATGACTTGCATTGATAGGAATCAGACAGTGGCGCTAAAAACGTCCGCATTTTCGAATGGAGGAGAAAAAAGTCCTCCTCTCTGTCCAATACCACATGAAAGTGGTTGGTTTTTGGCATCTTATTTGTCCAGCTTCCGTACTCCTTTGTATACACTTTACAAGAAATACATTGTCGGCAGACTCCGTAGCTTGCTAGCTTGTGCACGCCAGCTTTCTGAGACTCTTATTTTGTTAGCGCAGGCAGGATGAAGCAGAGCTTTTATTGTGCAACTGTGCAGTCGGTCTTTGGAGTTTTGACGACAGGTACGGCGCCAGAGTCTATTGAAATAAAGTGTTTCTCGCCTTCCAGTCGGTAATTTTAATGAGCTGGCAGCAGCCAGCGTCATCTCAGAAGACCCTCGGGTGCCGTGAATGTCAATCAAGTGACGAAAGTGACGTCATAGTGAAGATTTATGATCGCTCATTTTTAGGACTATTTTTTTAATGCCTGGCTGGTGATCGACTGACACACCCTCCGAGATCGACCGGTAGCTCGCGATCGACGTAATGAGCACCCCTGTGTTAATAGAATATTTTTATATTTTATTTTGAAATAAAGCTCCACATCAAAGCCATTCATACATTCTAATCTTGCAACTTGTTTCTACATCTAAATTCATGCAGAGGCTTTCAACACAATGATTGTTTATGTCAAATAGAAAATTGATAAATCAGTCATTTTAAAAAGGTGTCATCTCCCAATAGCAAAATCTAAAAGAAACAATCTTGTTTCTACAGGATAATCATCATGAAGACAATGTCAAATAAAACCAAGAGTGTAATCAAATAATTTAGTGAGCAATATACAAGCTCTTGATTCTTTTTGAATGGACTTTTAGGTGACATGATAAGGTAAAAAGATGTAAACAAACCTGCTCTGTGTAGCACAACTTGAGGTTTGAAAACAGCATCCAGTAGTTCTTGTAGACGTTTGTTCTCCTCCTTTGTCCTAGAAAGTTCCTCCTCGTACTCTGCTATGGTTCTTTCCAACACTCCAAATATTTCTTCAACAGTAACATTGAGTCGCTGCTCCATCAACATTCTCACCTTTTGGAATTCGCACATTTTGTCCTGCGTTCCTTCTTGGCTCATCTTTCAAATGTAAAAATCTGAAAAGCTGATTTTAAAAGTAAGTAAGTAAGTAATTAGTTTGAGTGCAAAAAGAGATGAGATGAAGACGTTGTTACCATTTCCTCTTAACACCTGG